>NW_027069917.1:381592-465954 GCF_002906115.3 Quercus suber | reverse complement strand
TATAGATTTCACCCAATTAAAAGCAGAATTAACAAATATCATTCAATTTGGCATAAAATTCATCAAAGGATTCATCATCAGACATCCTAATGCTCTCAAACCTAGAAGTTAATTGCTGCAGTTTGTTTATCTTAACTGCCTTTGTGCCTTCATGCACAGTTTGGAGGATTTTCAAGCAATATGAGCAACCTCAACATTAGAGATCCTCTTAAATTCCTCCATAGAAACAGCATTGAAATGGCATTCATAGCTTTGCTATTGAAGCCAGCTGCTTCTTTTTCAGAAGTTTGCCACTCACTCACAGAGTAGTGGGCTTCTCCCATCCGTACTCAACGGAATTCCAAACTCTCTCATCAATGGATTTCAGGAATGCTTTCATCCTTACTTTCCAATAAGCATAGTTATTCCCATCAAAGTGAGGAGGAACAATAAGAGAGTGTCCATGCTCATGACAACAAGGGTCAAATCAGCTCAGAGATCAAAAAATCTCAAACAAAAGAACTACAGGCTCTGATACCACTTGAACGGTTTTAGACCCCTTAGAACAACCAGATTGGTTAGCCTAGATTAATTAGCCAAGTTGTTACTTAGTCAAATTATGCAATTCTAGGTTAAAACAATCAAATAATCATATCAAAATAATAAAGTAGCGGAATAATAAAAGACACAATGATATGATCACCCAGGAAACCACACGGTAAAAACCGGGGAGGATTTGACCCACCGATCCTCAAGGCAAACCTGAATCCACTATGAAAGAATCGAAGTTCATACAGAAGGACTACAAGCTCCCCGCTCGACTTCCTAATGCACCCATAGTAGAACTTACTGACACGACCACGTGCAAGCTCCGAATCCACGGACTCCTTCTTTCTTGGACTCTTCAATCAAGTACAAGCACCCACGCTTGATATTCTTTAAGCTTCAATGGTAGCAACCAAGTTGATCATCAAGATGTTGATACTATCTCTAACTTGAAAACCCTAAGCTTTGTGTAAAAGAAAGTCCTCTAGATCTCACAAGAGATTTACACAAAACAGCAATGTATGAGCAACAATACAACTGGAGAACTTTAAAAACGTGGCTAGGGTTTTGCCTTATATACCTAGGGCAAAAACATAAAACCCTAAACGTTTAATGAGTTAGGGTGAGTTGGAAATTCTGCAGAAAACGCAATCTGGTCGACTTTCGATCGATCGAATCTATTCTTCGATCGATCGAGCCAGACCGAAATGCCCAATGCATCTCTCGATTCCAACTTTACAATAATTAAACAACTTTGAGCACACTATAACAAGACTAAACATATCGTTTTGATCATGGTTTGCCAATATTACAAATTAGAGTTCTAAATACATAAATTGCTAAACTTTTAGAACCTAACAAAAACTAACAAATCAACAAAGCAAAAAATAAATACTAATCCACCACGGTAAGAGAGAGAGAGAGAGAGAGAGAGAGAGAGAGAGAGAGAGAGAGAGAGAGAGAGAGAGAGAGAGAAAACATTGAGAAACTTTACCTAACACTGGAAGAGAGAGTTAACACTAGAAAGATAGAACCACTGCTGATGCGGTAATGATATTTGATGGATGGTAGTGGCTTAGTATAGGGAGAGAAGGCTAGGGTTCAAAAGTGAGTGAAATGGGAGAGGGGAGTGGGAGGCGGCACATTAAGATAAAATGTTCTAGGATTTTTGTGAATTAATTGGCTTTTATATAAGATATGAAGAACTGGTTATTTAAAAAATTTATTAATTGTATAATATATTTTAAACATATATTAAATTATGGGTGGGTCGGGTTGGGTTTGGCGGATTTTAAATTTTATGGCTCGAACCCAACCTAACTCGTTATCAAAATTTTTTTTGTAACCCAACCCAACCCACCAAGCCCTAAAAATCGACCTTACCCGGTGGATTAGGTTGGATTGGGTCGGTTTTGGTGGGTTGGCGACATACCCCCTAATTGGCAACATGCAAAATCAAGTGCAACATAAAAAATAAGACTAAAATGCAAAACATATTCTCTATGTTTCACAAGAGTTCATTTCAGTTGTTTAATTTTACTCTCGTTCATTTCAGTTCTCTAAATTTCAAGGTTATTCAATATAGGGCATTTCCATCAACTTCTGTTAAATGTTGCGATTAATGGTTCAATTTTATTTCTTTAAAATTTTAAATTAAAAAAAAAATCCAATTAATGATATAAAACTATTTTCTAAATTAAAAAAAAATCAACAAAAGTTGACAGAAAGCCTTAATTGAATAAATATGAAAGTTAAAGGACTATAGTAAATGAAGGTAAATTAAAAGGGCTAAAATAAATTTTGGTGAAACTTGGAAATAAAGGAAAGAAGAAATGAAATATAGAAGAACACAGATCTGAGTGGAGAGAGAGTTAGAAAGACAAAGACAAAGACAAAAATATGATTATATGAAAGAAGAAAAGAAGCCAGTGGTTGTTAAAGGACAAATCTAATTAGCATCAATCATCTTTAAACCCTCCCTAACTATTAGGTTACACGTGTGAGTGAAGTCTAACATTGAATAATGATGAGAAGAATGAGTAGTTAATATAATGTAATTGAGCACATAACCTCTTGGGGCTTAAGCCTTTTGGGCTAAAGTGTGTTTCTATATGTTATATTAATTATTCTAGAAGGCTCCTCAAGGTGTTTATTTCCCCAACATGAGTATTATTTCCAATGGTGCTAGGCAATAGTGAGGTGCGAGGTTCTCATAGAGGATAAAAGACGTGTAGAGTTGACATGTGAAGGCCCATGGATGATGAACTAGTGAAGGGAAAAGCCCATTAAGCAAAGGGGAGCTAGTAGAGCTTGTTCATTGCCCATGGAGAGGTCTTAAAACCCATAGAGAGGCAGATACTCACATGTGATGGAGAGATTGTTGGGTTACTTGTGTGAGTGAAGTCGCACATTAAATAATGATGAGAAGAATGAGTAGTTAATATAACATAATTGAACAGATATCTATTGGGGCTTAGGCCTTTTGGCTTAAAGTGTGTCTCTATAAGTTATACTAATTATTCAAGAAGGCTCCCTCAAATGTTTATCTCCCAACAAGTGGTATAAAAGCCCATGGTGGTGTGGGGTAAAGGTGGCAATGTTATTGAGGTTCCTTTCGCAATTGAAGCGGGAATGGGGTGTGTGTACTTGAAACCCTTTTGCAAATGGTGTAGAGCAAGTCCCTTTAGCAGTTGGAGCGGGGATGGTATATTGCACCAAGCAACCCCATAAAGGCACATAAACGATCTTGGAAAAGGCTTAACAAAGGAGTATTGTTGCCAATGGTGTTAGACAATAGTGAAGTGCGAGGTTCCTATGAAGGATAAAAGACATGCGGGGTTGACATGTGAAGGCCCATGGATGATGAACTAGTGAAGGGAAGGGCCCATTAGGCAAGGGGGAGCGAGTAGGACTTATTTATGGTCCACAAAGAGGTCTTGAAACCCATAGAGAGGCAGAGACTCACATGTGAAGGGAAGATTGTTGGGTTGCGCATATGAATGAAGTCCCACATTGAATAATGATGAGAAGAATAAGTAATTAATATAATATAATTGAGTACATACCTATTGGTTTTAGACATTTTGGGTTAAAGTGTATTTCTATATATTATATTAATTATTCAAGAAAACTCTCCAAGGTGTTTATCTCCCCAACTTTTTTTTTTTTTGGTTATAAATATTGGAATTAGACTGTTAGATATGAATTGGATGGAGTATTTTGGATATGCTTGTTCTTTGATCTAAAAATGCTATCTTATGAACGTAATTTTCATATTCAAATAAGCGACATGTTTTATTTTTTTATTTATTTTTTGTGTGTGGAGAAAATAATTTAGTTCTTTAAGAATTGGTTTAAATAATGGTATTACTATTATAAATAATTGAGGATTTTATGGGTGCTTTCTATTTTCTCTCTACTGTGCTTTTTTTTTTTTTTTTTTAATAACAAAAATGGTTAATTGAAATGTCGTTAACTATTTCGTTTTGTTGTTGTTGTCGTTGTCGTCGTCGTCGTCGTCATCATCGTTGTTGTTTTTTGGGAAAGAGGAATTTGATTAAAGAAAACTAAAGGTTACAAAGTTTCGAGTATGAACTACAAAATACCCTAAGCATCCGAAAATAATTGGTACAAAATAGAGGAATGGATTTGGGGGGGGGGGGTGTGGAAAGGTCCAGGCTTCCATTCGTGGAAGATGTGGTGGATGTAGGTTTCCTCAAAAAGTTGAAGGTGAGACTTACAATTAGAGATCAAAGCACTACAAGGATGATGTGGTAGATGTGAGTTTCCTTTAAGTTGCTCTATTTCTTCTTCTTTTTCTATTAATTATAGAGTTTAATTAAGTAGACGCAGACCAAAAAAAAAAAAAAAAAAAATTATAAAAGCATGAGAGAAGAATATCAATTAGGCTATCTGATCTCTCAACTTGCTTTGGTGGTATTTCTTGTAGAAAATTGAAAAACTTTCTTCCTAACTAATTTGTCAAAAAAAGCCAAAACTTGTTTCAGTAAATAAGGTACAAAGGGATTGATGGAGAAGAAGGTACCAACAAATGGGAGATGAAATAATTGAAAATTTTGTTTTTGTTTTTATTTAACAAAATATGTAACGTTGCAAAATCTGTAACTACCTATAAACGCTGTAACAATAGTTATTGTATTTTTACTACATGATATAATTTGTAAAGATTTACATGAGACAGTAAGGAGTGGTCAACCAAAAAGTCAACAATTTTTCGATTTCATCTATTAACACATAAATTAATACTTTGATTTAAATGCAAATTTTTGATGATGTGGAAGGCTAAAGAAAGAGAATTCCAAAGAAATACATCACAGAACCTTTTTTTGAGAAAGAAGACGTTTATTGATTAACATCATGGCACGGCCAAATCAGCCTGAACAAAGGGTAAGGTGCGAGATGGGACATCCTCCATCCACACGGTACAACCTGGTGTCATCACAGCTAGCCTAGCTAAACTATGAGCAACTTTGTTGTCATCTCTCCTAATGTGAGAGTATGACAATTCTGAAAACAAACCCGAAAATAAAGAGATATCATTAATCAATGGTGCAAAATGAATCAATCCATTGTCATTGTTCCGCAAAGCCTTCACTAACACTTCTGAATCACCCTCCACAATAGCACAGTCCACTCCAATCTCGCTGCCAAACTCCACTGCTCTGCATGCTGCGATTGCTTCCACTTCCACAGGTTGATATGCTTGCTCCAATTGCTGAATTAAGGATGCCAATACCTCACCATTGCAGTCCCGAACAACCACCCCAATCCCAGCCTTGTTTTCTGCATTAGAGATTGCTCCATCATAATTGATCTTATATTTATTCCGTGGTGGGGCTGACCAATTTAGCGTGGGCTCTGTTCTGGTCGGGTTTGGCAGAGGAGTGACAGACCTGATTTCAACCCAACGCTCCTGGGCTTCTTGCTTCAGGTCCTTTGTGAGACAACAAGCTTGATGAAGGCGGGATTGATTCCTCTGATGCCAAATACACCAAACTTGGATAGCAAAGAGTTCAATGGGCTTCCCATTCTCCAGTAGCCATCCGAACAGGTGCTTGAAGTCAAATACATCACAGAACCTTAGGCCACTATGACTAAGGTTTATACTTTTATATATTTATTAATTGATCCATAATATGCTAAATTAAATTTGAAAATACTCTTATAAAAAAATTAAAAATACATTCTATGAGCTTATAATTATTTTTTATATAATTTTATTCTCTATGTGACAACTTTTTAGTTTCACCTATTTTATAAAAATCTTATCTCTAAGTTAATTCATGATTTTTATTATTATGAAAATTTATTTCACATGCAAAGCATAACATAAACATACCCATGAAAACATAAATAGATACATACGCATAAACATAAACATCATTTCCCACGAATGTGTGAAACTTTAGAGTATTCTTTATCAAACTCATCATTCGCAAGTTTACATTTGATATTAACTACACCCGTAATGAGAGAAGTTTCATCAATTGGATTAATACGTGCCTATTTGGAAATGTGGTGAAATCCATGTGTGCTATCTCAAATAATGTTAGTATTAGAAATATGTAAAATTAAAAATAATGAAGTTGTGAAATGAGTAGATAATAATATATATTTTGATTAATAATAAACGATATTGTTTTAATAAATATTTTTAACACCACAAATCCTTCGACCAACTTCATCTATATTTTTTTCTCAACTTTAATTGGAATGGGGTTTTTAGCAAAATTCATTTGATATATAAACTTGAAAATTTCATTTTCTTTTCTGGGAGCTGAAATTTGCAATATCTAGACTGCTACATGATTAATGTACGTTGTTAAAATCCAGTAGTTAGCGATAATGTAAGTAGACACTTAACAGAGACAAAATGTCAAGAAGAATTCATTTGGATAGGATTTAATCTCAAAATGTAAAAATGGTTACAGATATTGACTTTTAATATATATAATGCCGTTAGAGTTATACAAGAAAAAATAACATATAGAAAACATTCCTAAAGAAAATAATACAAATAAACTTAAATAATTAAACAAAATTACTTTATCATGTGCATGTATTTTGATTACGTTTTCTACAAGGATTTAGTCAAGTTATTTCTATTTTTTGAGAGAAAAACAAAATAAAAGCATTTAAATTACTTAATTCAACGAGAATCAGATTACCATAAATAATCTCATTAATTGCAACTTTAAATGCTAATCTAGTAAAATACCCACATAAAAAATTTGAACTATCTCGAACTCATAATTTCAAATACGAACATTTTGTTTGTCTTTTAGATGTAACAAATCATAATCTTCCTAGATCTTTTTTAGTTGTCATAAAAATAAGAGTTTCATAGGACACACAAATATAAACATAAACAAACAAATAAACTTATATATATATATATATATATACATGTTTATGTTTATGTTTTTTTAGGTGCATTATTGTCATAAAAATAAGAGTTTCATAGGACACACAAATATAAACATAAACAAACAAATAAACTTATATATATATATATATATATACATGTTTATGTTTATGTTTTTTTAGGTGCATTGGATATGAAGTAAACTTTCATAATAATTAAAAATATGAAATTAACATTATTATTTTTATTTTTTAATGTTGACTCATTCCAAAATTTTGGTTATAATCACTGTTCAATTTTTGATGAAATTCATTGATTGAAAAAAGTTAGGTAAAAAGTGTCTTGAAGCTAGTTGAAAAACTACGTTATGGATAACTTCACAAGTGAATGTGAAGCAAACTTAAGTGAAAAGAAGACTCTCTCAAGCAAAGGAGAACCTTGCTTTTGTGAAATAATAAACCAACTTGAGACTTTACCTATCTCTCACTCGAGGCTCACTTGAAGAGCCCGAAGAGACCAACAATGGCAAGGTAGAATTTGTGTTAGGGATAGGTTCTTCTCACTATGGTTGGGCTAGGTTTGAGTGCCATTGTAGTCAATGTTTGGATACAATGGATTGAGTTTTGTCAATTTTTCTTAGGGGGCTTACCTTAGGTGGGAATTGAGATTTGCATAATGTGGTTAGGTTTGTTGTGGGTTGTCAATCTCGTCGTTGCCCATCAGTGGCGGTTTTAGGAATTTTTTTTTAGGGTGGTTATTAAAAAACTCTTATTTTTGAGATAGTTTTAATGTATAATATCCACTCCTGATTATAACTCTTTATCATCAGACCAAGACACCAATCTACTTTTAGTGTAATTCAGAATTGAATCCTAGATTTCTTATTTAAACATAAAAAACTTTACCGGTTAATCTAACTGAAACCTACTGATCATTAAGAAACTTAAATTATATAAAATCTAATAAATAGAGAACTTGAATGTATCGACATAAAAAAAAAAAAAAGAAGAAGAAGAAAATGCTTGAAGTATTACACTATCACTCTATTGACAAAAAAGAAAAAAAGAAAAAGAAAAGAAGGCATTGAGAAGAGATAAAGTGAAAACTAAGAATGTTGAGATGGGAGTAATAAAGTAAGAGAGAGTCTGAAATGATGATAGAGAAAAAAATGGAGAGAGAGAGAGAGAGAGAGAGAGAGAGAGAGAGAGAGAGAGAGAGAGAGAGAGAGAGAGAGAGAGAGAGAGAGATGANTTACTTGTTGTTTGGGTTAGTTTTGCTGATATCTAATTTTATTGTTGTTATTTGAGCTTTTTTTTTTAAAAGGGGTTATAAGATTATGTTTAGGGGGGCCATAATTTTTTTTGGGGTAATGTTACATTCACAACATTTTCATAATAAATTTTATATAACAAGTTGTTACTAGTAGATAAAAAAATGTTGTTAGTACGTATTGGGCCCAAATTAAAATTAGAACCAATAATAGCTTATTACTTAGAATTTGTTATGAAATTATTATAAAATTGTTATGGCCGTAGCCTTATTCTTAGATTTATTGAACCCAAATTTTGTGATTCTCAAGTCAAGGTGTTCGATATTGATCATATCATGATGTTAATTTATACTTGAAATTGGATAAGTTGTTTGATTCTCTCTGATGATCTTCCCCCATGTTTATAGAGAAGGAGCGAAGGTTATGTGGGGTTATTTGTGATATAGATATTTTATAGTTCACAATGACATTAAAGTTAAGTAGATTTGGTGACATCTTCTCAGATAAGAAGCACTGATAGGGTAAATATTTTATATAATTTTACTTTTAAGGACCTATACAATAGATTTGTGGTGTTGTTTACAACCCTTTTACGTTTGATTTTTGAGGGGAATCGCTTCAATGGCTGAGAAAAATGATTTTATTTTCTTGTTGCTATCGTTGACCCTTGAGTCTTCTCATACATGTTTTGGATTTTGCCATGATGAAGGGAGGAGATGTTGTGCCACTGGGTGCACACTGCACAGGCCGTTACCAAAATTCACCAGATATTTGATTCGGCTAAAAAAGCGAATAAAGGTTTATTGCTTTTTATTGATGAGGCAGATGCTTTCAGTTTCTTATGCGAGTAAGATTTTCTTTTCTTTCTTTCTCATTTTTCAAAGGTTAAACTGCTCTCGGCCTGTTATTATTCTATCAAGTTTCTTAGTCCATTGCTTTTTCATTTATAGGATGCTGATGAAGTTTTGAAATCCTAACTGTTATGCACTCTGAATAAGTTGGTGGTATCCCAAGAGTCTCACTGTTGTAAACTTTGTATTCGGGTGCATGACGCACCCGAATACAACAACCCAACTACATTTTTGTCAGTTCTAGTGGTATTACCCTTGTGGTGCAGCACAAGCAATGAGCCTCAACTGAATTACGCATACATTCAAAATTTGTATGTATCGTGACATGGTCCACGCCTCAACTCCACCGTCTAAAAACTCATGAATTAATGGTAAATTATTTATCTTGTTATGAGATAACCTTAAAGCATCATTGAGATAATATCTCTCAACTGTTCTCTAATTTTATGGTAAATCTAATACTTATGAAATGTTATTATTAAAATGCTTATTTGAAGATTATTTATCTATCAATTATTGTTCTTAGAACAATAATATTGGACTTCTTGTTTTCTATACATAATTAACTCACTTGACATAAAAATTTAAAAAAACATAGATAGAACATAAGGTGTAAAATTCGACTCTAATTGAAATGCAATCTCAATTTTGGCTATATATATATAATTCTTTGAAGTTATTAAAATTATGGGTTATGGGTCTTTGGTTGATTAATATCATTAGAGTTTAAATTTTTTTTTATTTTTTATTTATTTTTTTTTTTTTTTTGGAGTTTGAAATATCATGATATCTCTCAATTTCCCAAATTTGTTAGATTCCAAAGTATGGTATAAAATAGCAATATTAAATTATTAATCTTCCACGCCTTGTAAAAAAATCGCCCCCAAAATTGGACAGCATTGCTATTTTATAAAATTCTCAAAAATTATAAAATTATATATTCATTATTGTGATCTAATTTTATCTATACTAGCTAATAGCCCGTGTGTTGGATGTTTTTTTTTTTTAATAAAAATATTAAAGTAACTATAAAAAATTATGATGTCTATTCTAAAAAAAAAAAAAAAAAAAATTTATGATGAAGCAAAGCAAACAGTTTTTTCTTTCTTACAAAATTTCTATTTACTAATAATGAGATCTGGCCAAGAACCTTGTCACTAAAAAAAATATTAATAATGAGATCCAAAATATATTAACCACTCACCAAGATTCTCATATGTTGCGCATCAAATATATTCAATTTATTTATCATTTTTTAATAAAATCTTTTCCAATTAATTATAGGTTTGTTATCAATCTAAAAAGGGAGCTTTTAATTAGAAAACAAAAATGACAATGGAAATAGAGTTATGTCCTTATTAGGAAAAAAAAGTTAATGCTGTTTATTTTAAAGAAAAAAATTCTTCTAAAAAAAAAGAAAAAAAATTTATAATTAAAAGAAATGTGACTTAAAGATAAAGGTAAAAAAAATCAAACAATTATTTTCACTCTTCTAATACACCACCATAGGTTATACTACTTTTGGATAATAAACAAAACTCAAGAATCAAAAATCATAACCATCAATGGAAACAATCTAGATGTACTCTTTAGATGAATTTTCTTTTATGATGACAAGGTTGATGATGTCAATTTTGTTTAAAGGTATCATAACATAATCTATCTAGAAACAAAACATAAAACATGTTGGGAGAAGATCACCATGTGGCCTTAATATTTAAACTAAATATACAAAAGTCAATGTAGAAATTGCATTGCAAACTAAATTGAAAGGAGACTAACCTGTTGCACTTGCCTTCAAATTTGTTTCACATTGATAATTTTGAAAGAAATGATCAATATAATTTTGAAAACTGAAAAAAGTGGATTTTTAGGGGGATTTTGGATTTGAGTCGTTACAATCTTGAAAACAGAGGTTGGTAGGATTAAAAAAAAAAAAAAAGCTAAATATTTATTTTTTGATTGAGAATATACTTGAAACCTCTTCTTTGGAAACCCCACCCCTCGCAAGTGGTCCCTTTTCTTTTCAAATCTAATTTTGGAATAATGAAAAGAGGCAGTATAAAGATAATGGCAGAAATGATTTCAATTCAAAATTTACTAAATAAAGAGATCTCATCTTATAAACAATCGAAATTGCATACTGGAATGCTACTCGTGAAACAAATCAATTCCTTTTGAGACTTTTCTTGGTTCCATTTATTGAGACTGAGTCATAGAATTCAATAGGATTAAGAAATTCGATGCTCTGGAGTGGAACATCCACTTTCTAGAATTTTTTTGTCCAGAAAAGATACTGAAAGATGGAGGGTCATGAGTGGGGTGCAGATTTATGCGTGCATTGAAGCGCATGAGAGCCAAATTTTGTGGCAGAAACAATTTGGTGACACAGCTAAGAAATTATAGGAGAAAACTTCTGTTTGAATGACGTATGTAGTAAAACCATGACTAAATCAAAGATGCATGAAAACAATGGTTTTTGTGTGTCTTTTCATGGGTCGTAAGTAGTTTTGGTTATAGCATTGTCAATCTGGGTCTGAGCCGACTTCCCCAATAATTATTTAGCTGGTGAGTTTGTGGCTTGCCTGCAACCCTCTTGCATTGGTGACCGACCGCATTCACATTGCAGCAAATAATTTCATTCGTTTTATATATTATTTTGGATATAATTTTAAAATGTCTCATCAGCAGTGCCATTTGCATCATCGTCTTAATCCAAAGCCCTGTTCTCAACACTCAACCACATATGATGTCTATATTCTGAATCACGTGGTGTCACTAAAGGGTCAGAATTTCTTTAGTATACTATTTTCTTTGAAAGTGTCCTATTTTTTAACTCTTCTTCCTGCTTCGTTGGAGTCATTGATGCCTTGCATCTTTCTTTTTTTTAATGAAAGGGAAAAAAATATCTATACTACTAATAAAATGATTGTTTTTGAGTATTATTTTACATAGTAAAATAATTTCAAATTCATATGTTTATAAAATTTAAATAATAAAGTTAGATATGTAAAAGTACTAATTTAAACACTCCTAAATTTTAGATACTTATCTATATCTCTTAAAATTAGACACCTTCATCTTTCTTTATTCCTTCTGTACTACAAGTCAATTACTAAAATTGAACATAAATTAATGCATCTCTTCCTTGTGTTGGGCTTTGTGGAGCCTAGTTATGGGGTTTTGTGGAGTCTAGTTGTGTTTAATTCGGATGATGACCTGACCCGAAATAATGTTGCGTGGTTTTTAATGGGAGATTTTCTAAAACTTAGTCCATGGAGCAAAGGCTTGCCCCTAGGAAAATTTTTTTGGCCTGTTTTGTAGCCCATTGTGAATCCTATGCACATGATGTAGAAACCGTTGTTTTGGTGATTAGGGTTTCTTGATGTTGTTTTTGAGAGAGAGAAAAACTGTACCACCACACTTTGTATTTTTTCCCTGACAATAGTGAAATTTCTGTAACTCTGTGGACGTAGACAAATTGCCAAATCACGTAAATACTGTCTTGTGCGTGTGATTATTTTTCTTTGGTGTGTATTTTCTCTATTTTGTTTCTCACAGATTTGGGAATTTCATGTTAATTCCCTACACCTTGGTTTAATCTTAAAAAAAAAAAAAAAAAAAAACTTCTTTCTTTTCTTCTTTCAGGATGGAGTAGTCATTTCCTATTTTTTTTTTTTTTTTTTTTTAATGAAAGGGAAAAAATATCTATACTACTAATAAAATGATTGTTTTTGAGTATTATTTTACATAGTAAAATAATTTCAAATTCATATGTTTATAAAATTTAAATAATAAAGTTAGATATGTAAAAGTACTAATTTAAACACTCCTAAATTTTAGATACTTATCTATATCTCTTAAAATTAGACACCTTCATCTTTCTTTATTCCTTCTGTACTACAAGTCAATTACTAAAATTGAACATAAATTAATACATCTTTTCCTTGTGTTGGGCTTTGTGGAGCCTAATTATGGGGTTTTGTGGAGCCTAGTTGTGTTTAATTTGGATGATGACCTGACCCGAAATAATGTTGCGTGGTTTTTAATGGGAGATTTTCTAAAACTTAGTCCATGGAGCAGAGGCTTGCCCCTAGGAAATTTTTTTTGGCCTGTTTTGTAGCCCATTGTGAATCCTATGCACATGATGTAGAAACCGTTGTTTTGGTGATTAGGGTTTCTTGATGTTGTTTTTGAGAGAGAGAAAAACTGTACCACCGCACTTTGTATTTTTTCCCTGACAATAGTGAAATTTCTGTAACTCTGTGGACGTAGACAAATTGCCAAATCACGTAAATATTGTCTTGTGCGTGTGATTATTTTTCTTTGGTGTGTATTTTCTCTATTTTGTTTCTCACAGATTTGGGAATTTCATGTTAATTCCCTACACCTTGGTTTAATCTTAAAAAAAAAAAAAAAAAAAAACTTCTTTCTTATCTTCTTTCAGGATGGAGTAGTCATTTCCTACAAGGTAGTTCTTTTAGTGCTTTTTTATTTATTTATCATTTTACTGTTCATATGATTTTGATTGTTGTATATGACTTTTAGTTGCCTTTTCTTTTTAGTGTCAAAATTTTTTCAGAAATAAAAGAGAAAATTTTGGCACAAAAAAAAAAGAAAAAAAAAGAAACTCATCATACATGCAAAGTGCGTGTGGTTAGTTAGTATGTATATAAGTCTAAGTACGTAATAATAATTAACCATATCGATAGTGGTAAGCAAAATAAAGTGTTGAACAATGCTTAGCATTCCATACCATAGTAAATCAAAATATGAAAAGTTGGGCTAGAATGATGAACTAGAGAACTAAACTCTAGGGCAAACTTTCAAGTCAACAACTGAGTGACTGACCTGGCCACGTGCTATACTTTCTTTCTTTAGTTTTTTATTTTTTATTTTGTTCTCTTTCTTTCCATACTAACTACTTTATTTGAGGCTCTATTTGATTGAGATTATATAAATTTTTTTTTTAAAATTTTCAACTATGTGTATTTAATTGAGGATGAAAAAGACAAGGAATTGAAAACTAAACAGTGGAAACACAACCATTTTTCTCATTTTTCTTCCCTCCTTTTCACCTCAACCAAAAATGCAAATGGTGCCAATCTTAGGGAAATGAACTTCTTTTTATTCATTTTTTAATTATTATTACTTAGGGACATACATGAACTAATTTGTAGCAAAGCAAGTGCCACTCAGCAATAGTAAGGGCTAGAAAATAAATAATAATAAAATAACAAAATGATGGATTGCAATTTCTCACCCTTAAGTATGGGCAAGACTTAGGTACAGTACTTAGGTGTTATTCCTTAGATTCCATTCTTAAAATTCAGCCATTTGGATTTTTTCTCATGTGATGGAAGTGTATTCTTTAGTTAAGTAGCCACATGACCAAATTTTAAAAGAGAAATCTAAGGAACAACACCTAAAATACTGTACCTAAGTTTTGTCCCCTAAGTATTCAAGGTTGTAATGTCCTTCCACCACTATAATGAAATGATGAGGGTGTTAAGGTCAATTAGTGTGGGCTTTGACATAATTATAAAAAAATTATTAAGCTAACCAAAAATAATAAAAAAAGGGGCAAAGTCCTTTTCATGAAACATTAAGTTGGAACTCTACTATATTTTAAACTAATGAGGACTACACAATTGCCTTATATTAAAAGTGAATTTTGTATGTTTCATAATAATTCTTCATCACAGGCAAATAAGGGTGTGTATCCAACCCACAAACCTAATGAAACTAACTCAATTCAACCCGATGCCTTGAGTTGGTTTTTTGTGTATTGGTGGCTTGGAATATTATTTTGAGCTTCGGGTTTCAATTCATCTTACCCAACTCGACACACCGTATATATATATTACTATTATTTTATTTTATTTTATTTTATTATTTTGATCTATTTTGGTATTTTGAGAATTAGACATGATGAATTTGAAAGTTTGGAATAGAATTTAGGCATATTATGTGAAATTCAATAATTTATTGAAAAAAAGTTCAAATATTTGTTAGAAACTCAAGTTTTGTTCTAAGCACAAAACATGTAATGGGTTGCGTTGGGTTAAAAAATCCTTAAACTCAACCTAATCTAATCCATCCAGGCAAGTGATTTGTAAGGACAATTTTTTCTTCCCAATTGATTTGGAAGAATCTCTTTCAACACATTATGTGTCAACTCATAAGACCATCTGTGTCTATTATTTAAAGGAAAATGTTTAGCTCTAAACTGATTTATAACTATCTTCCTCCAATCCATTATATAGCCATTGAAGAGAACATCATATGTAATTTTAGTCACATGACTTTTTTAAATTATACACATGGATAATTTTATAAATTGCCATATAGTGGGTTGAAAAAGATTCCTCCAAACTGGTTTAGTGTTAATATTTGTGTAAATGGATTGAAGGAATTTTCCTCCCTGTTTGGAGTTTGAAGGTGAATGTTTCCCAATTTATAATCCATTGTGTATATGTTGTACCGTACAATTATGCACGTTAATTATGGATGGCATCAAAACCTCGCCCCGATCCCAACCTACCCTACTCCAGTCTCATGTGAGTTTTCCCTACTCAAAAGGTAGATAAGGAGGGAACAAGGCACCTATGATCCAACCCGTCCTACCCTGCTCTATTGTCACCCCTAAATTAAAAGGTAAGGATTGGCTATTGGCTAAGGCTAAGTCTAAGCCGCTGGCTAGCTACTTGACCAAAATAAAAAAAGGGGCAAAGTCCTTTTCATGAAACATTAAGTTGGAACTCTACTATATTTTAAACTAATGAGGACTACACAATTGCCTTATATTAAAAGTGAATTTTGTATGTTTCATAATAATTCTTCATCACAGGCAAATAAGGGTGTGTATCCAACCCACAAACCTAATGAAACTAACTCAATTCAACCCGATGCCCTGAGTTGGTTTTTTGTGTATTGGTGGCTTGGAATATTATTTTGAGCTTCGGGTTTCAATTCATCTTACCCAACTCGACACACCGTATATATATATATTACTATTATTTTATTTTATTTTATTTTATTATTTTGATCTATTTTGGTATTTTGAGAATTAGACATGATGAATTTGAAAATTTGGAATAGAATTTAGGCATATTATGTGAAATTCAATAATTTGTTGAAAAAAAGTTCAAATATTTGTTAGAAACTCAAGTTTTGTTCTAAGCACAAAACATGTAATGGGTTGGGTTGGGTTAAAAAAATCCTTAAACTCAACCTAATCTAATCCATCCAGGCAAATGATTTGTAAGGACAATTTTTTCTTCCAAATTGATTTGGAAGAATCTCTTTCAACACATCATGTGTCAACTCATAAGACCATCTGTGTCTATTATTTAAAGGAAAATGTTTAGCTCTAAACTGATTTATAACTATCTTCCTCCAATCCATTATATAGCCATTGAAGAGAACATCATATGTAATTTTAGTCACATGACTTTTTTAAATTATACACATGGATAATTTTATAAATTGCCATATAGTGGGTTGAAAAAGATTCCTCCAAACTGGTTTAGTGTTAATATTTGTGTAAATGGATTGAAGGAATTTTCCTCCCCGTTTGGAGTTTGAAGGTGAATGTTTCCCAATTTATAATCCATTGTGTATATGTTGTACCATACAATTATGCACGTTAATTATGGATGGCATCAAAACCTCGCCCTGATCCCAACCTACCCTACTCCAGTCTCATGTGAGTTTTCCCTACTCAAAAGGTAGATAAGGAGGGAACAAGGCACCTATGATCCAACCCGTCCTACCCTGCTCTATTGTCACCCCTAAATTAAAAGGTAAGGATTGGCTATTGGCTAAGGCTAAGTCTAAGCCGCTGGCTAGCTACTTGACCATAAGCCGCATGCTTAACCTATCTTGACCATGGAGATGGAGTGGTAGGTTAAGTCATAGTCATAAATTGATAAACACAGTGACAACATTTTCATATTTCAAAAAAGGTAATTAAAAAAGAGAAGAAGAAGAAGAAGTCACTTTCAAGCCAATAAAACATAGTTGCTAAACGACAAGTATCTGTCACACCTACCCCCATAGGTCAAATCACCTTTGGTGCCATTTAATTTTCTATGGACATAATTTTTTTTTTTGTTTCTTGATATGGACGTATGGGAAGAGGTACTATGTATCAAATGCATATTTCTTTCCTCTCACATAGAGGTATACTCCACAACTACACATCAGATACATGTTTCCTCCCCTCTCACATGGAGGAGGACCCCACAACCATGCATGGTGTTGGGGTCCACCTCAATGTGAAAGGGAGGAAACATGCATGGTGTATTTTCTCCATGTATGGAGCCCACCTGAGTGGCATGCATGTGCTCTTTACTGTTGGAAAAGATTCCCTTCAATCAATTGTTTTGTCCTTGTGTGCTTTACTCACATGATGATTGTGGGGTCCACCTCTATGTGAGAGGGAGGAAACATGCATAGTGTATTTTCTCCATGTATGGAGCCCATTCAGTGTCATGTACTCTTTACTATTGGGAAAGATTCCTTTCAATCTATTGTTTTGTATTTGTGGGCTTTACTCACCCTGCATATGCATGTGACTACTTTTTTTAAGTTTTTTCTTAGAGATTTGAACCAAGGTCCTAATTTTTTACATTCCACAAGTACTTATATTTATGGAGTGACAATTGCACCAAGGATATGCAGTAGTGCATGTGACTACTTTATTATCATGGAATTTTTTTTTTTTTTTTGGTTAAGAAAGCTAGAAGTAAATGATTCTTTCTAATCTACTAACTTTCGACTAAACAAGTAAAGCAAATCCTATATATAACACTATAACCACCACTGAAGTCAGAGGTAGAGAGATTTATCTGAAGAAGTACCAAGGAAAAAAAAATGACAAACATCAGGTCTATTTCCATAGTGGTTCCAAGCGAACCTACTCCAGGTGGCCTTTTACGGCTCCCTGAGAGTGATCAAGTGGCGCAATGGACTCATGCACCAGTCATACATTTACAGAGCCATGTCTAACAACAACACTATCCCATTTTCATTTGAGGCAATGAAAAATTCCCTAAGCCGTGCTTTGATTCACTTCTACCCGCTGGCTGGCCGGCTACACTGGATTGAAGGTGGCCGTCTAGAACTTGATTGCAATGCCATGAGAGTGCAACTATTGGAAGCTTGTTCTGAAGCAGAATTGGATGAACTTGGTGATTTTGCACCAACCAATGCAGTTCGAGATCTTGTCCCAAAGGTTGATTATACTACTCCAATTGAAGAGGGCCCTTTTTGCTTGTACAAGTGACAAGATTTCGCTGTGGTGGCCTTTGTGTTGGAGTGGCAATATCCCATACCATGGTTGATGGACGATCTGCAACTCACTTCATCAACTCATGGGCAAAGTTTTCACGGGGATATAATCTAGAGGACGTTGATATGCCATTTCTTGATCGAATTGTTTTGAGATCAAGTGAACCAGTTAGGACTCCACGCTTTGTTCACATAGAATATACCACAAAGCCACCAGTCTTGATTGGGAGGACGGATGCGAATGAAGAGAGAAAGAAGGAAACTAGTGCGACCTTGTTAAAACTTACAAAGGAGCAAGTGCAGGTACTAAAGAGGAGAGCCAATCAAGACGTCGTCGGGGTAACAACAATAAGGCCCTATTCTAGATATGAGTCCATTGCCGGCCACATATGGAGATGTGCATGTAAGGTACGTGCAGTTGATAGTCATAATAGTCAATCAACAAGAGCTCGCATTGGAGTTGACATTCGTAATCGGTTAAAGCAGATAATAGTCAATCAACAAGAGCTCGCATTGGAGTTGACATTCGTAATCGGTTAAAGCCATCTCTCCCTGAAAGATATTTTGGGAATGCAATTTCAGCTACTGTGACACCAATTCGTCTCTATGAAGACCTCTTGTCCAAGCCATTGAGTTATTCTGCTGGGAAACTAAGGTAAGCCATTAAGAGAATGGATGATGAGTATATAAGATCTGCTCTTGATTTTATATCAAGTCAGAAGGATGCAAGTGGGCTAAGGTCTAACTTTCACATTCAAGGATACTCGGAAGCAGCTTTCCTAGGGAACCCTAACATTACTCTTGGCAGTTGGATAGGTCTATCAATCTACGATGCAGATTTTGGATGGGGAAAGCCTATATACGTGGGTCTTGGGTTGCTAAATATGGATGGTAAATCATAAGAATGGCAACGGGTTGGGTTTGGGCCTGGTTTTTTCATACCTAGACCCGACCTGCAGGTCTGCCCCGGAGACTCGGACTCGACCTGCAGGTTTGCCCTGAAGACCCGGACCTAGCCTGTTTATTAAACGGATTTTTTTCTTAACCCCAAAGCCGCCCCGTCGGGCTTCCGCAGGCCCTGTCCCCACATGCCCAGCCAAGCCTAAAATTAGAATCACAAATTTCAATTTATGATTTTTTGGCCCAAAATCACAAACATAAATACAAATCAAAATATGATCACAAACATAAAGAAAAGAAATCCCAAACACAAATGTTAGATCTATAATTTTCCCTTTCAAAATCACAAAACCAAACACAAATTTCAGATCTATGATTTTCCTTTTCAAAATCACAAATACAAACTCACATGATTGAGACGAATTGAACCTAGAAAAAAATGGAGATCGAGGTGGAGCAAGGCCGTGAGGCCATGGGCGAGGAAGATGAGAGGGGCAAAGGGTTGTGCGACAGTGTGAGATCAGCGACGGCAAGAACAAAATGAAGTTGAGAGAGTAGAGAGTTGTGCCTGTGGTTGACAGCTTGTGGGCTTGTGGCCGTGTGAGTGAGAGAGCTGAGAGATGAAGAGGGAGAGGCGGCCGTGTGAGACTGTAAGCTGAAGATGAAAGGCGATGGTGTGAGGCTGTGAGTTGAGATAGAGTGAGTGAGATTGTGAGCTGAAGATGAGAGGCGGAGCTGTGCTGAAGAGATGAAAGGTGGAGGTGTGAGGCTGTGAGAAATGAGGAATAGAAAAATTTAGGGTTTATAACTATATATATAACTAAGTCGAGTTCGGGTTCGGGTTCGGGCCGAGTTTTGAAAAAAATTGGACTCGACCTAGACATGCTTCGAGTTTTTTTTTTTTTTTAAAAAAACCCAAACCCGACCCTATTTTTTATCGGGCCGGGTACCCGTGGGTTGGGCAAAAATTGCCATCCCTAGTAAATCATTCATTATGCCAAGTCTTATTGTTGATGGATCTCTCATTATAGCACTTCGTTTGCAAACACGATACATGGATTCTTTCAAGAAAATATTTTATGAGGATATTATGGAGTAACATTAAGAATCTCCTCTTAGTCCCTTCCCTCTCATCACTGCTCTGGCAGATTCTTAAAAAAAAATCACCGCTCTGGCTTCTTGATGTCACTGGCCACTGTGTGAATGTTCTGTTATTTATTATTAGTTTTATTTGTATATTTAATTATATTGTTAGCTTATGGTGTTTACATATATTAATCTCTCTCAAAGATTCAAACAAATACGAAGCCAAATCTTTTCACTACTCCAGAGTTCAGCCACTATGCAGTGGTGGCTCCAGGAATTTTGTTCAAGGTATTCCTTAGGAAGCATAAATTACACAATCTTATTTCTTTTTAGCCTTTAGGTAATTAGGTTTGATTCAATGCTATTAATTCCATTCCGTCCTAGCCATAACGGCCGGAAAATACCGTGCCAGTAAACAAACTAGAACACTAACCCACCCTATTCCACTTCGGAAAAAATTTCGGGTCATTTCGGTCTATTTCGGGTGTTTTGGTAAATAACGGCCGAAATTCAAGATTTGGCTGGCATGAAGTTTGTGCTTAAAAAAAAAATTGTTCTTAAAACCAAAACAAATTTGCATTCTGTAAACCAAAAAATCTCAAAAGGAAAAAAAATGAAAAGAAAAGAAATGAACAAAGGTACCCGTACAGCTAAAAAAAAAATTGTATTGAGAAATTTGAGACTCGAAACTTGAGAAGAGGCACTGCCGCATTGGTATTGGTAGAAGACACATAAGTTACGAATAAGGAGGAAGGCAAAATGTAGATGTAAAAGTGTAGATGAAGATGTGATCAAATTTAAAAGTATGAAGTGTAAAAATCGAGGAGATAGAAGATGTGTGTGGTTAAGAATAAATAAGAAAAAATAATTAAAAAGAAGAAGTAAGTAATATATATCTGGTGAGGAAAAATAATACTGTAATAAAAATAATAAAATGTTGAAAATTGTATTGTATTGGGCAGTGTGCTTAGTCGAAGGAATCAAGTCACTGCCCAGAATTTAGTAGTTTTATTATAAATTATTTTATTTTTATTTTTTCAGATTTTAGTTTTTTTTTTTGAGTTTTTCCTTTTTGCTTGAAAGACCCCAATATATTGTTAAATTGCTCAAATTATGGACCAAAATTTAATTTTATTATCATAAAAAAATTCAGAGTGGTCCCAAAATTTTTTTAAAGGAAAATAAATATAAAATTTTAAATTATTATATATAAATTTTTTTTTCAGGTCAGGGAGTGGTCCCAAAATTTTTTTAAAGGAAAATAAATATAAAATTTTAAATTATTATATATAAATTTTTTTTTCAGGTCAGGGTGGTACTGGGACCACCCTGGCCATAAGGTGGCACCGCCACTGCCACTGTGTGAGTGTTTTGTTATTTATTATTACTAGTCGCTAACCCGTGCGATGCACAGGAAAACTATTAAATATGATTTTTTAAAAATATTTTTATTAATTTTTTTTTGCTATTGACAATGTTTTTTATTGTAATAGTTTGAAAATTTATTATAGGACAAAGTTTAACATAACTACATATTTTGAAAATCTAATCGTTGATTTCAAGGTCTTTATGTTTTTAACACACATATCAAATTTCATACTAATTGGATGTTATTTACTATTAAATTCATAAACTTATTTTTTATGCATAATTTTAAACTATAAAAAACTTGAAATCTAAACATTTGATTGATATATAATTATTGATATTTGATTTTCTGGAAATTTAGCTATTATTCATATTTTTGTACTTTCTGTTGATTCCTATGCGCTAAGAAGGTTTTTTTGTTATCCTTAAATTTTCATCAATAAAGTTCCATTACTTACCACACAAAAACTCAAAGTTTATGAACATATTCTAACATAAAAAGCAAACCAAAAATTACCCTTTAAGTTGTGGAAATTCATTTACCACAAACCAAAGCATTATACTTCTTCATCAAAAAGTCAACCTTTTATAATACTGTATAAAAGATTCTCAAAGCATTGTCCCAAAAATGCCAATTTGATATAAGTCTAGCAAATAAAAAATTTGGATATCCTATTGCAAGTCTATCAAATAAAAAATTTGGATATCCTATTGCACTTCTACCAGCCTTATCTAATTTTGTAACTTCAAATCTTTGCATAAAGGTTTAATTTATGCCTTTTGATTTCTCAAAAATCTATAAATGCATTCATATACCAACAATCACTATCACATATGCTTTGATACCAAATAGTCTTAATTAATTTGATTTCACTTCTCTACAAATTCAAACTTATATTCACCAAAGACCACAACATATTTATACGAAAATCAGCAGTTATACTACTTTCCATAGATCATAACACTATAACTCTAAATTTTCGAAACTATTTTTTGTCAATAAAACTCAAGCAAAACCTTAGAAACCCAAAAATGCACAACCTACTAAATGAAACAAAATTGTTCCTGAATCAAATATTATAATATTCTTTTGTTTCTCACCAATTTTGAGCTCAAAAGTATAGACATCACAAGTATTTTCTTTTAATGTTAGCTAAAAATAAGAATTATAATGCAATAGTAACTGATATAGTATATTTCTCTAAATATTTAATCACTATTCAATAAATCATATAATTTTTTTGTTTAAGAAAAAAGCTCACTATAACAACATAGAAACATGCAGGGGAAATCTTAGAAAAAGTTTTATTGATAAACAGTAGAAAAAGTTTATTGATAATAAACGTGTCTTACAGGGTATTGCTAAGAATGGGAGGAAGTTCCCTTCGCCACATGTGTTCTGAATAGAGTATGTATATGTTGCCATCTGTTTTGCTCCTTTGTTTCTGTTAATTGATACAGCATGCCACCTCACATCTTAGAACTTGGAAATTACTTCTCTTGCTTCCTCTATTAGGTGTCCATAGGAAGTAAGCATGGGCGGAAGGAGAGAGTGGATACCTGTGCGTTAGGTTGAGGGTTGAAGCATAATTCAGATTTTGTCGAACAGGGGAAAAAGAAAGAAGTCCATCGTTGGAGACAGGAGAATTCGGCTACAGAGTCCCCTTACGTTTAGGGTTTGTAGATTTATCTTATAATAAATATATAAGGTATAAAGCCTAAAATAAAAATAAAAAGAAAATAATGCTGACGTGAAAAATTGTGGGAGTTTCAAAAGCTTCGGTTATATATATATATATAGATTAGTTTTACTTGTATATTTAATTATATTGTTAGCTTATGGTGTTTACATATACGACCCTTTAGTTTTGTTTATGAATTCGGTTCTATTTTTATTTTATTTTATTTATTTTTTTCAGGGTTTTCCTAATTCTTCTGCTTTATAAATATACAACAATAAACCATCAAACTCCGCATCTATGATTGTTTATGATTATTTTATAATTAGTTCATTGTTTAAAGTTTAGACCCATTAAAACTTATTGCTTATGGTTTTTCTTGGATTTTTTTTTTTTTTTTTGCAAGGTCACTAGAAACTCAACCTAACTGGTGAAAAAAGAAAAAGAATAAAAAAGATGTTTGTTTTATTGGTTTTCATGCACTTTTTGAAAAGTGATATTGGTATGTCTTTTTATACAACCATAAACCATCAATCTCTATGCTTGCGACTATTTATGATTCCTTTTTTCTTTTCTTTATATTTCTTTTTTGAATAGTCATATATTTTTTGAATTGTTTTAATAACTTCTAGGATTTGAATCTTCTAATTCTTTAATATTATATATATATATATATATGTGTTTTTCGCATTTTGGAAGTTTTAACATCTAAATTTTTGCATTAGTTTTTTGCAATATTTGAACATGTTTGGCAGATTTTAATAATTTATTCTTTTGAATGTAATTAAATTTTCTCTTATATTTCTTTATTGTGTAATTATATATATATATATATATATATATATTTTATTTCAATAAATTATAGGAAGTGAATTTTATGATTCTTTAATATTTTTTGGCTTTTCAGAAGTTTTAACATTTGGATTTTTGAATAATAATTTTGCAATATCTAAAACTATTTGCCAAATCTCAATGACTATAGCTATGAATTTAGCTATGAATTATGAATTATTCTCTGCTGTGTAATTACACATAGGCTTTCAATCTTTTGTTTCTTTAATATTATTTTTTTCTTTTGTAATTTTTAACATCAGTATTTTGGGTTCATTTGAAACTGTCTGGCATATTTCAATAGTTATAACCATGGATTTTTTTTTTTTTTTTTTTAAGGTAACCCATCTTTCTCTTATATTTCTTTATTGTATAGTCATATATATTTTGTTTTGTTTCAATAATTTTTAAGCAGTACAATATTTTGATTCTTTTTTTGAGTTATTTTTTTTTTGTAAGTCATTGCACATTCAAGCAATGGCTTCTTCATCAAATTGTAATACAAATTGAAATCAAACAAGAGTAATTCATGCAATGGTGTAGTTTCATAATCAATTTAAGATTATTTTAGTCTACAACACAAATTGGTAAGTTTCCATAAGTAGCACGGGTTATTGACTAGTTTTTCTTAATCCATCTTTTTTTTTTCTCCTCATAATTAATTATTGTAGAAGAAGCTTTAGCTGCTTTGGGTCTAGGCCGACTTCAATAATTATTTTAGCTAGTGAGTTTGTGGCTTGCCTACTACCCTCTTGCATTGGTGACCACATTCACATTGCAGCAAATAATTTCATTCATTTTATATTATTTTGGATATAATTTTAAAATGTCTCGTTAATATTGTCATTTGCATCATGCGTGAATGCCGATTTAATTCTGACTCTCTCTTGCTGACAATTTGTGTGTGTGTGTGTGTGTGTGAGAGAGAGAGAGAGAGAGAGAGAGAGAGAGAGAGAGAGAGAGAGGTATGTCTAGAAGTAGAAACAAAAAATGAAAATGAAGATAGAGATAAGAAGAAGTATATGGGTGTGGAGGAGAAAAAAAAGAGGAAAAAAAAAGAAAAGAAAAGAAAGAAATGTATGGATGAAAAAAAGTATAGAGATAAGGGAAAAATAAAATAAAGAATAAGAAATTAAAATTGAGAAATGTACCTCAATATTTTCACAATATTATCACAATAAATTTTAGGTGGTATGTTATTATTAGCTAATATTGGTGAGAAAAAAATAATTTTTTTAAGAAAGAGAAATAAATAATTTTATTAGTGCGTTCAAATTAAAATCAGTAACAATTTATCACAAATGATTTGTTGTGAAAATGTTGTAAAAATATTATGAATGTAGCTCTTAGGAATGAATGAAGGAAGATTGAAAAGAGAATAAGGAAATATTAAAGAAAGAATGAAGAAGTAATATTTAAATGGGATAGAGAAATGATAGAGAGTCAGTTGGACAGTGTATTTGAAAAAATAAATGGGCAAAAAATAAAATCTATTGTTCATTCTCCAAATAGTACAAAAATTTAATGATGTTGCTGTCGATACTCTCAACACTCAATTGCATATAATTTCTGTATTCTATATCACGTGGTGTCGCTAAAGGGTCAATCTTTCTTTAGTTTGCTATTTTCTTTGAAGTGTCCTATTTGTTTCACTTCTCTTCTTGCTTTGTTGGAGTCATTGATGACTTGCATTTTTCTTTTTTAGTGAAAGGGAAAAAAAAATCTATACTACTAATAAAATGATTACTTGTTTGGGTTTTATCATTTTGTGTACTAAAATACTTTCAAATTCATATGTTTAGAAAATTAAAAGAATAAGATAGATATGTAAAAATACTAATTTAAACACTCCTAAATTTAGATACTTATCTATATCTCTTAAAATTAGGCACCTCCATCTCTTCTTATTCCTTTTGTACTACAAGTCAGTTACTAAAATCAAACATAAATTAATGCCTCTCTTGCTCGGTTAAATGTTTAATGTTTAATTTTTTTTTTCCTTTCAGGAAGGAGTAGTCCTTTCCTACAAGGTAATTCTTTTAGTGCATTTTTTAATCATTTTATTGTTCATATGATTTGGTTGTTCTATATGATTTTTAGTTGCTTCTTTCTCTTTCATTTTTCTGAAAATTTTTGACATTAAAACAAAAAAAAAGAAAGTCTCATCACACGCGCTAAGTGCGTGTGATAAGGCTAGTACGGATATAAGTCTAAGTGCATAATAATAACTAAAACCATGTTGATAGTGGTAAGCAAAATAAATTGTTGAACAATGCTAAGCATTCTATACCATACTAAATCAAAATATGAAAAATTAGGCTACAATGATGAACTAGAGAAGAGAACTGAACTCTTGGACAAACTTTCAAGTCAACAACAATAAGGAATCATTATTGATCAGGTACAAAAACTCAATATGTTCCGTACAAAAAATCGTGCTCTCTCTAGAGAGGAGGAAGAGGAACTTGAATGCAGCAATAAGAAGGTTAAGAACGTACATCATGTAGATTTCACGGCAAGCCATGAGAGCCGCTCTCACTCTCAGGGGTGCAGCGAGGCTCCATACATCGGAGAGAGCTCGTCATTTAAAGATAAACTACTGGGGAAAATACCAGGTGCCTACAACCAAGCTTTTGCTTTTGATGACAAAATGGAAGCTGATATTGATTTTGATGAGGAGGTGGATGAGCTGAGGGAAGGGTTTGCAGCGGTGAAACTCTCTAAAGATGTGAAACATCGTATTAGAATGGTCTGGGCATCATCTCTCATTGTCAAAGTGTATGAGAGGTCCATGGGGTTCAACTATATCCAAGCCAAACTCAATGCTCTCTAGAAGCCTACGGATAGGTTGGATGTTATTGATCTAGTGACGGAGTTTTTCCTAACACACTTTTGCTGCAAAGAAGACCACAATAAGGTGCTCAGAAATGGACCGTGGTTCATAGGAGAGCATTTTCTATCGATAAGGCCATGGGAGCCAAATTTTAAGCCCTCCACGATGAACGTCTCTTCCATTGCGGTATGGATTAGATTAAATGAGTTTCCCATTGAATATTATGAAGTGGAAGTTTTAAAATAAATAGGGAATACCATAGGCAAGATCCTCAGGATCGATACTTAAACCGCGACTGAAGCAAAGGGTCGGTTTGCGAGGCTCTGCGTACAGGTGGACATTGACAAACCTTTGGTGACTAACATACTTATTGGGGGTCTCCAACAGCCTGTCAACTATGAAGGAGTCCATAGGCTTTGTTTTTTATGTGGTCGGATTGGCCATCGGAGGGATGCTTGTCCCTATGTTCTTCGGAGTTCGGCTAAGGCGAACAAGGATACTGAGGTGAGGTAAGACGTCCAAGTTAGCAATTCACATGTTGAGTGTGATATGGTGGACCCCAAGCAAGGGGATGGAACTCGGTCGACTAAGACAGAGGACAACTATGGTCTGTGGTTGGTGGTCACAAGAAAACGACAAGGTAACAGAGATGCCAGATATAAGACAGAAGGTAGTAGAATGGGTTATCTCAGAGTAAGTGGTGGGAATGCTTACCTACATGTAGGGCTGAGAAGCAATGACATGAGAGCAGATAATAGGAAGCCTGATGAGGCCCAAACAAGAAACTAGGTCCAATACCATGAGGCTTTGTGTACGGACCATGGAGAGCAACGCTTGGGCTTTGCTATGGGGCCTGATTTCATGGAAGCTAATCAAGTGGGCTCCTTTCACGTTGGAATTGCCATAGCTCAAGCCCAAAGTGTGTCAATCAAAAGCAAAAAAGATCTGGCACGAAGCAGAGCACTTATTACTTTAGATAGGACTGCAGAAGGTCCCAGAAGCTCTTCAAAGCTTTCACCTTTTGTTTCTTCCGCCAAGCTCGACAATAGGATCAGCACCCCAAGTGATCCAAACTTCTTGTTCATGGCTTCTGCTAGCAAAGAGGTGGGCTATGATCTTGACAAGGCCGATTTCAAGCTAAGTGAACCAAGTGGAGTGTATAGCAGAAAAGAGGCTAATGGAGATGGAGCGATTAGCCACAGGTGTCAGAAGCTACAGGCAGGTGTTTTTGGTCTTAATGGAGATCAACCTTTACTGTCTAAGCACCAAGGTGGCATTCGGAACACTTGTGGTCTAGCGATTTCTAATGCAGGGGAGAGTTTAGTTGATGGAGAGGTTAAGACAGATAGAATGGAGTTTAAAGGAGGAGGCGAAATGCCAACTCTCTACTAAAGTTTTGTTTCTTCCTGATCATATTTGTGTAATGAAGATAATAATCTGGAATAGTAGGGGCGTTCTGAAGCCTAATTTTCAGAAACATGTGAGGGAACTGGTGCGCGTACACGATCCAGCTGTTTTTGTGGTAATGGAAACTCGTTTGGGAAGGGAGAGAGCTAAGAATATTACAGATCGGTTGCCTTTTGATGGAATGATTCATGTGGATATGATTGGCTATGCTGGGGGTTTATGGCTAATGTGGAATGTTGATAAGGTGGAAGCTACCCCTCTGGCCAAGACTGAGCAAGAAATTCACGCCACTATTAAGGTACGTGCTTCTAATCTTGTCTGGTTATTTTTAGCAATTTATGCTAGTCCTAGACTTCCTGAAAGGATAATTCTTTGGAATAATTTGATGCGCATTGTGGAATTGCATAGTATGGCCTGGGTGATTGTAGGGGACTTTAATGAGCCTCTTAGTAGTGCTGATAAGTTGGGAGGTAGAGAGGTGAATATCAGAAGATCTCTTTTACTGAAGGAGTGCCTAGATAAATGTAACATGGTTGACCTGGGTTATTGGGGGTCATGATTCACATGGACTAACTGCAAAGACGCTGATGTACTCATCCAAGAAAGGATTGACAGGTTTTTCATCAACATTGACTGGTGTTAGCTATATCTTGAAGCCAGATTGACTCATTTGACTAGATGCCACTCGAATCACAATCCAATTTTGTTGGAAACAAATCCTACAAGTTGGGCAAGGTAGAATAGGCTCTTCAAATTTCAAAGCTTCTGGCTATCAGACCCTTCTTTTCCCCAAGTGGTCCAAAAAGCTTAAGCAAGGGCTGCTTGCCTTCAGGAAGCCATCAGTAAGTTTTCTAGAGATGCATCGGATTGGAATAATGGGTAGTTTAGGAATATCTTTAAGAAAAAGAGAAGAATTATGTCTAGATTAGGAGGGGTTCAAAAGGCTTTAGCTGATTGGCCTTCAGTGTCTCTTGTGGATTTGGAAAGGAAGCTTCAGGCAGATCTTTGTTGTGTTCTCAGCCAAGAGGAAAAGTTATGGCTGCTTAAGTCCACAGTTAATTGGATGCTGCTTGGAGATAGAAATACTTATTTCTACCATATTTCTACGTTGGTCAAAAGGAAAAGAAACTCCATTACAGCTCTTATGTCCAACTCTGGGGAGTGGCTACATTCTGAGAGGGAAGTGAAGGAGGCGATCCGGTCTGGGTTTTCTGAGCTATACACTACTTCCCATAGCTATTCTGCTCTTAATGTCCCGACTGGCTCTTCTTGGCAAGCTCGTCTCTCGGATGAGGAGTGCGATACTATTAAGGGAGGGGTTTTAGAATATGAGATTAAGGCAGGGTTGTGGTCTCTTAAGGCTTTCAAAGCCCCAGGTCCTGATGGTCTTCATGCTGGGTTCTTCCAACGATTCTGGCTTATTGTAGGCAAATCAGTGGTGGAAGAAGTTAGAAAGATCTTTCTTGCTATGGAAATACCTGAGGAGTTAAATAGGACACACATTACTCTCATTCCAAAAATGCCGAGGCCGGAAACTCTTAATAATTACCGGCCTATTAGCTTGTTCAATATAGTGTATAAGATTGTCTCTAAGATCTTAGTTGCCCGGTTGAGGCCTTTGCTTGGTAAGCTTATTTCTCCTCTTCAATTTGCATTTATTCTTGGTAGAAGGGGAATGGATAATGCCATCATTGTGCAGGAACTTATCCACACGATCAGTAGAAAGAAGGGAAGGCATGGTTTTATGGCGGTTAAAATTGACCTGGAAAAAGCTTACGATAAGCTTGAATAGGGTTTTATTAGAGAAATGTTGATCAGAATCAACCTCCCTCATAACATCATTAAGCTGATAATGAGTTGTGCGTCGACGGTGTCCACCTCCATTGTAGTGAATGGGGAAGCTTTAGATCAGATTCTACCTTCAAGGGGCCTTAGACAAGAGGACCCCCTTTCCCCATATATTTTAATCCTTTGTATGTGTAAAGTTGTCATTTACAACTATGTATTTTGTTGGCTTTTATTCCGTGCCAAATTTGATTGTAAGTATTTTCAATCGTTTATACCCTGTATTTGTTGTGGGATTTGTTGTAAGGGTTGTGTGATAGAGAGTGTGTGTGAAGACTCAAGCATTTGGAGGCTGAAGGATTCTCGCGGGTATGTCACGACCTAGCTTCCCGCGAAGTGAAGCATGTGCCCTACACGTGCTGGAATGCGAAGAGTTAGGCCAGGTGGAGACAGTTGTCTCTCGCGAGTATCTCGCGGGTAAGGCCTTCCCGCGAGACACCCGTGAGACATGCTGTTCTGCCCGCCTGTACTGAATGACTCACACATTTTGCACCTATCCTATATATACCCTTATTACCCACAAATGTTGAGAACTGCTTCAGAGAGAAAACCCTAGCCAAACACATTGGGAATTAGAGATTGTCATCCCTACCTTTCTCTATACAATTGCTTGTGGTATCTCCTCAACCCTTCCCTCTCCATTTCCACACCATTGAGAGGTTGATAGCCCAAACACTTACCACATCCTTTGAGAGTGTTGAATGACGTTTTGGTGTTGCTGGGAAGCATTGGAAGAAGCCTAGAATGGCAGATGCAACATGGAGCTTATTGCGGGATCCGGGGTGCTAGACAAGATATGGTTCCGAGAAGCCTTGTTGGAGTAGGAGCTTGGAGGGCTTAGGTACATTGGACAGATTAGGCTTGGAGGGTCTCTTGCTAACTCATGTATCCCAACTGATTGTCTAGTGGATCGATTTCCGCTTGGAGGGCGGCGGAGAGGTTTTTCGTCGAGGTCTTTGGTTTCCTCTTCGAAAACACGTCTCGGTGTTTTCTGTGTTTGCATCCTTCTTCCCTACTCTTGTTTATTTCATTTTTACTGCTGTGTTGCTTTAAATATGGATTAGAGTAGGTATATTGCTTATACGCTTGTGTTTACACTATTCCGCACTTAGTATTAAGTTAGTGTAAAATCAACCAAGCCGTAATTTTAATTGGGGGTCTAAACGGCTCTTGTGTTTTCAACACATTTACGAGCTTTCAGTATGGACTTCCTTGGTCAACTCATCGAAGAGAAGTGTAGTACTAACACATGGAAACCGGTTAGACCAAATAGGAGTGGTGTAGCTTTCTAGCATCTTTTCTTTGCGGATGATTTAGTTTTTTTTGCCAAAGCTGATCCAGAGAATTGTGGTGCCCTAAGGGAGGTGTTAGATCTCTTCTGTAGCAAATCGTGTCAATCTATTAGTGGAGCGAAGTCTAGGGTCTATTTCTCCCCGAATGTTGATAGGGATAGTAGGGAGGATTTTTGTGCTATTCTGGGTTTCCAGTCCACTCCTAATCTTGGAAAATACCTTGATATTCCCATCAAGCATTTAGGGTCATCTTCACAGGATTTCAATTTTGTGCTAGAGCGAGTTAAGCAAAAGTTGGCGGGTTGGAAGGCCAATCTGTTGTCTTTGGTGGGCCGATTTGTCCTTGTGAGGCATGTCTCTTCTACCATTCCAAACTACGTGATGCAATGTGCCTATTTACCTAATAAAATTACTGAAGGCATTGATCGAGTTAGTAGGAATTTCCTATGGGGTTCAATGGATTCGATGAAGAAAATGCATTGGGTTGGTTGAGACAAAGTCACCAAGCCAAAGGATGAAGGGGGTTTGGGAATCCAATCAGCTAAGGCTAGGAATTTGGCTCTCCTATCAATGTTGAATTGGCGGTTCCATACAGAAGGTGAGTCTTTATGGGAAAAGGTTCTTAAAGGAAAATACTGTAACACTTGAAGATTGAGCTCTAGAAATAGAGACAAGCTTTCGTGTTCGAGGGTTTGGACAGTAATGAAAAAGGGTTCTGAGATCTTTCAAAAAGGTGTGAGGTGGACTTGATGATTGGTCAAATCTTGGAGCTCTAAGCCAAAGAATATATGGTCCCATGACCATGGAGATTGCGAATCTGAGGGTTAAAGATGTGGTGTCTACTACGGGGTGGAATTGGTCCACCACATCCATTGAATTTCCTGAATCTATCAAGCAGGAGCTTTAAGCTATGCCTTTTGCTTTGGCATCCCATGGAGAGGATAAGTTAACTTGGAAGGAATCAGAGCATGGTATCTTTAACCTTGGATCAACCTATAAGATAGCAACATCATAGGGTAGCACAGATTCTTTCAGGGGTAAATGGATTTGGAAGGTTAGGACTTTGCCTAGAATTCAATCTTTTGTGTGGCTTTGTTGTCATGAGAGCATTGGGGTGAAGGAGTGCCTTAATTGAAGGGCCATCCTGGTTGATAGTCAATGCCCTCTTTGCCATGCATCTGGTGAATCAATTTTACATGCCCTTCATGACTGTGAAGTGGTAAAACAGGTTTGGTATCAACTAGGTATGAATCATGGCAGCAACTATTTCTTTAGCAGTAACTTGAATGGTACACATCAGCGTAATGTTGGTCGACATGATGTGCCATGGAATATAACTTTTCTTTTTGCTATTTGGGTGATTTGGAAACAAAGGAATCAGACAGTGTTTAAGGGGTAGAGGTCGAACCCTTGCTTAGCTGAGGATACTTCTCGTAGAGCTTTAGAGCGTCACTTCTTTGCTAGTCCGTATAAGGAGGCTATCACTAGAGTTTGCATACCTGTCTATTGGAGTAAACTGGCTTATGGATGGGTTAAATTAAATACGAATCGCTCCTCTCTTGGAAATCCGAGTATAGCGGGGGAAGGGGGTCTAATTCGTGATGAGGAAGGTAAATGGATTGTCGGTTTTGCTCGCAAGATCAGAATGACAACCAGCTTCTTGGCTGAACTGTGGGCTCTTTGTGATGGGCTTAATGTGTGTCTTAACTATAATTTTGCTGCTGTGGAAGTGGAGCTAGACGCCAAGGCTATAGTAGAGGCCATTGCCAACCTGTATTACACTAATGTGTTTGTCTTTGCTCTCATGGAGGATTGCAGGCTCTTGGTGTCCCAAATACCTTAGGTTTGCCTTAGGCATTGTTATCGCGATGCTAATAGGTGCGCTGATGCCCTTGCTCATATGAGAGGAAGTCAAGCCACTGATTTTGATTTTCTTGCTTGTCCGCCAGTGGACTTAGTCAAGTTTTTGGATTTAGATTTTCTTGGTTTGTATTTGAACAGGCTTTGTCCTGAGTCTTTGTGCTCTTCTTAGTTTTGTTATGAATTCCTTTTACACCAAAAAAAAAAAAAATTTTGAGTGACCGAGCTGGCATGACACACGTGCTACACTTTTTTTTTTTTTTCATACTAACCACTTTATTTGAGGCTCTATTTGATTGAGATTATAGAAATTTTTTTAATCTTCAACCATGTGTATTTAATTGAGGACGAAAAAGAAAAAGAATTGAAAACTAAATGGTGGAAACACACCTATTTTTCTCATTTTTCTTCCCTCCTTTTCACCTCAACCAAAGAGGCAAATGGTGTCAATCTTAGGGAAATGAACTTCTTTTTATTTATTTATTAAATATTATTACTTAAGGACATACACGAACTAAGTAGTAGCAAAGCAAGTGCCACTCAGCAATAGTAAGGGCTAGAAAATAAATAATAATAAAATAACAAAATGATGGATTGCAATTTCTCACCCTTAAGTATGAATAAGACTTAGGTACAGTACTTAGGTACTGTTCCTTAGGTTTCTCTCTTAAGATTTTGCCACGTGGATTTTTTTTCTCATGGGATGAAAATGTATTTTTTAGTTAAGTAGTTACATGACTGAATATTAAGAGGGGAACCTAAGAGACAACATCTAAGATACTTTACTTAAGTTTTCTCCCTTAAGTATTCAAGGTTGTAATGTCCTTCCTCCACTATAATGAAATGATGAGGGTGTTAAGGTCCATTAGTGTGGGCTTTGACATAATTAAAAAATTTTATTAAGCTAACAGAAAATAACAACAAAAGGGGCAAAGTCCTTTACATGAAATGTTAAGTTGGAACTCTACTATATTTTAAACTAATGAGGACTACACAATTACTTTATATTTAAAGTGTATTTTGTATGTTTCATAATAATTCTTTATCACAGGCAAATAGGGTGTGCATCCAACCCACCAACCTAATGAAACTAACTCAATTCAACCCAACGCTTCAAATTGGTTTTTTGTGTATTGGTGGCTGGGAATATTAATCCTACCCAACTCAACACACCACACACGCACACACACACATATATATGGGTTGGATTCAAGTTACATCTAGTGTAACTCTAAGCAATGTTACACCACCCAATAATTTATTATTGAATTCATGTAATGAAAATCTAACTGTTGAATTATATGTTCTATATGTTTTTAATATGTATATCAATTTTCATGATGATCAGATGTAATATACCATTCGATTTATAAACTCAACTTTTATGCATTATTTCAAACTACAAAAACTTAAATTTAAACATTTGATTGATGACATGGCTATTGATCTTCGATCACCTCGAAATTTTGCAAGCATCAAGAATATACGAAGATAATCTAATCTAACGGTGGATTTGTAAAAATTTGCATTCAATTAAACAATATTGAGTGGTGTAACACTGCTTAAAGTTACACCTAGTGTAACTTGACACGAGTTACACCTTTTTTCTGACCATAGATTACCATTAGATCTAACGGTTAAAAAATTATACATGCCTTATCATTAATATTCTAAATATCACATTACCAAAAATCTTCCTTTTATCTCTCAAAAAAAAAAAAAAAAAAACCTTCCTTCCATTTATTACTTATTCTTTAAAATTAAATACCTTCTCTCTCTAATCACCAAGTACACATCTTATACCAAAAATCTTCCTTTTATCTCTCAAAAAAAAAAAAAAAAAAACCTTCCTTCCATTTATTACTTATTCTTTAAAATTAAATACCTTCTCTCTCTAATCACCAAGTACACATCTTCTCTCTCTAAACTCATCTCCTTCTCCCATGGCTTCACCCCTTAATCCTTTCCATAATAGATACATGATATCTCATATGTTCATCAACAAATAGCTGTTATAGGCTTTCTTAAAAATTAAGCAGTTTATTCAATTATAAAAAACCAAATGTTGAGGCAGTATTTGAAGTTTGCACAGTATGTTTTGGTATTTTTCACTTTAGTCATTGGGATGAAAAAAGAAATTCTAGTAAAAAGAAAAAAAAAAAAAAAGTGCTAATGATATGGCTATTGCAATTTCTGAGTTTGTAAGCCATCAAATTGACAACTTTTCTCTTTAATGTTCTTACCTCCAAATCCTTTAAAATAAACACTTAATTTGAGAAGATTGTTGATATCCAATGTTGTGGTGGAACTATGGAAGCTTTCATTAAAATCTCATAATGTTAGTGGTTGTGCCAAACTACTAGTCATGTTCCAATTCAAAATTTGGGGGTTATAATGTCATAAGTGGTGGAAGGTTAAGATTTCATATTCACATCCCCAATTGAAATTTGCTAGATCCACATTCATAGGGACCCAAGAAAATATAAAAAAAATAAAAATAAAAAGGGCGGGGAGAGGGAGAAAAACTCGGTTGTCCTTTAAACACAATACAAATGGAGTGATTTGGCTCTTGCTTAATTTCTTTTCTTTATTATCAGAGATGAATATATGAGATATCATGTGTCTTGTGGTGGAAAGGGTGAAGCGATGGAGAAGGAGATGAGATTAGAGAGAGAATGTGTGTGCTTTGGAATTGGAGAGAGAAGGCATTCAATTTTAAAGAATAAAATAAAATGGAGGTTTTTGGTAACTCATTAATGCAATATTTAGAATATTAATTACAAGGCATAGAATGTTATTGACTATTAGATCTAATGATAATCTACGGTAAAAAAAAGGTGTAACTCATGAAATTACATTAGGTGTAACTTGAACCCATATATATATATATAATTACTCTTATTTTAGTATTTTTTTTAGTTTGATTTATTTTGGTATTTGGAGAATTAGACATGATGAATTTGAAGATTTGGAATAGAATTTGGGCATATTATGTGAAATGCAATGATTTATTGAAGAAGTTCAAATATTTGTTAAAAACTCAATTTTTTTCTAGGCATGAAACATGTAAGTACAATCCATTGACCCAACCTAATCCATGTGAGTTAAATTGGGTTGATTTTTACACATGTAATGGGTTGGGTTGGGTTAAAATACCCTCAAACTCAACCTAATCTAATCCATCCAGGCAAGTGATTTGTAAGGACAATGTTTTCCTCCAAATCGATTTGGAAGAATCTCTTCTAACACATTATGTGTCAACTCATAAAACCATCTATGTCTATTATTTAAAGGAAAAAGTTTAGCTCCAAATTGATTTAGAACTATTTTCCTCCAATCCATTATATAGCTATTTAAGAGATTATCATGTGTAATTTTAGTTACACGACATTTTTATAAATCACCAGTCTGATGTGAGTTTTCCCTACTCGAAAGGTAGACAAGGAGGGGATGAGACACCTATGATCCGACCTTGCCCTACCCCACTTCATTGTCATCCCTAAATCAAAAGGTAAGGATTGGCTATTGGCTAAGGCTAAGGCTAAGCCGCTGGCTAGCTACTTGACCAAAAGCCGCATGCTTAACTTATCTTGACCATGGAGTGGTAGGTTGAGTCACAGTCATAAATTGACAAAAATAGGATGAGTTTGGGATGAGCTTATTTCTTTCAACTTATTTAGTTTTTAGTTTTTTTTTTTTTGATACTATTCACGGGTTCTATTGCACTATTCATAGGTCTCATTGTACTATTCAGCTAGCTTTTAACCCTTTTTTGTTTTTTCACTTTCAGCAAAATTTTTTTAATTTCAACTAAATAAAATATTTCCAAACGGCCCTACAGTAACAACGTGCTTGACTTTAATTCTTTCAAAAAAATGAAGTAAAAAAAAAATCGTTTCATATTTCAAGAATGGTAATTAAATATAAATAAAAAAGAGAAAGAAATCATTTTCAAGCCAGTAAAACATGGTTGCTAAATGACGAGTATTTGTCACACTTGCCCCCAAGTCCAAATCACGTTTGGAGTCATTTATAGTTTCAATAGACAGAAATTTATTTCGTTTCTGATATGGTTGTATGTCACCCTTCATAATTTATTTCGTTTCCGATAAGGTTGTATGTCACCCTGCATAATTTATTTCATTTCCGGATATGTTTGTATGTGACCCTACATATGCATGTGACTATACCTTATTATCACTGACAAGTTTTTGTTTTTTTGGTTGAGAATCCACGGAAAAGATCTTATTCATAAAGAAGAAAATGATTTTTTTTACTGAAGTAAATGATTCTTTCTAATCTATTAACCTTCGACTAAACAATTGAAGCAAATCCTATATTTAACACTATAAGCACCACAGAAGTCAGAGCGTAGAGAGATTTGTCTGAAGAAGTACCAAGGAAAAAAAAATGACAAGCATCAGGTCTATTTCCATAGTGGTTCCTAGCGAGCCTACTCCAAGTGGCCTTTTACGGCTCCCTGAGACTGATCAAGTGGCGCAATGGACTCATGCACCAGTCATAAACATTTACAGAGCCAAGTCCAACAACACCACTATAAAAGGATGTGCTCTCACTCTAAATAGAAATGAACCCTTTTACTGATCAGTGTTTATACAAGAATGAATCAATATACAAGCTCTGACTCTATATTTATACACAAAGACTAAAGCAAGTAAATGAAACTGACAAAATAACTAACTCCCCAAAAGGGGGAAAATCTGTTACAACCATATTGCAGCTCAGATACACGTGTCCAATCATCCTCCAATATTCTTGCAGATGTGGCAACGTTTACTGCATTGAGCATAGCATTTGATCATAGTGAGGCATTGCTTCAATCATGGCCGTTGCTACTGTTTGATCAATGCCTTGACTATGTTGAAGTTCCAAGCTAATTTGATTAGCTAAATGGACTTCTTCCTGATGCATGGATACATTCTGTTGTGATGTTTTAACACTCCCCCTCAAGAGCAAAGCTCTTGCTTCTTGATTATGCTTTTTATACTCTGGATATTGTATCCTTTGAGCAAAAATATTGATGACTCCCAGCCTTGCTAATAACCTTGAGAATTGTTCAACCCCAAGTGCTTTTGTGAATATATCTGCCAGCTGATTCCTTGAAGAGACATAAAACATTTTAATGGTGCCATCCAATACTTTGTTCCTGACTATATGACAGTCTGCCTCTATGTGCTTTGATCTCTCATGAAATACTGGATTTGCAGAGATATGTATAGCTGCCTGGTTATCACAGTATAGCAGCACTGGTCTCTCATGTGGAATGTGCAAGTCTCTTAACAAGTAAAGCAACCAAGTGACTTCACATGTGGTGGTGGCCATGGATCTGTACTCTGCTTCAGCAGAGGACCTGGACACTATGTCTTGCTTTTTAGATCTCCACGAAATCAAAGAGTCTCCCAAGAAGACACAATAACCAGTTAAGGATTTCCTTGTATCAGGGCAGCCTGCCCAATCAGCATCACAAAAGGCCTTTAGCTGCAGGTCTGATTCAACAGGGAAGAACACCCCTTGCCCTGGTGTACCTTTGATATATTGAAGGATTCTGGTGGCTGCCTTCATGTGTNCTCTATGGAGACCTCTTGTCCAAGCCATTGAGTTATTCTGCTGGGAAACTAAGGGAAGCCATTGAGAGAATGGATGATGAGTATATAAGATCTGCTCTTGATTTTATATCAAGTCAGAAGGATGTGAGTGGGCTAAGGTCTAACTTTCACATTCAAGGATACTCGGAAGCACCTTTCCTAGGGAACCCTAACATTTCTCTTGGCAGCTGGATAGGTCTACCAATCTATGATGCAGATTTTGGATGGGGGAAGCCTATATACGTGGGTCCAGGGTTGCTAAATATGGATGGTAAGTCATTCATTATGCCAAGTCCCACTGCTGATGGATCTCTCATTATTGCACTTCGTTTGCAAACACAATACATGGATTCTTTTAAGAAAATCTTTTATGAGGATATTATGGAGTAACATTAAGAAGCTCCTCTTAGTGTCAGCCCAGCCAAGTTATGATCATGATATACCTAATAATAGCTGTAAAATGCAATGGAAAATTCAAAATCTTCAAAGGCTTTGAGGTTGATGGCTAAGATGTATTGATTTTTATCATGTGTGTTTCTATTTTCAGTTGTTAATTGATGTGGTTATTTAGCTCTTTTTTCTGAGTTCTACCCTCTATGTTATAATTTGTTCAGTGTTCTTCCCACCCAATAATTGTGCCATCTGCATCAATGTTTCCAACACCGTTTTATTACATGGATTGAATTTTACATAAAGCATACAAAATAAATTCAAATTACGCACCCACTCATCAGTAATGATGAGATTCAAGTCTTCAATCCCCTCCACCTTCTTTAATTTCATGGGTAGGAACAATCCAATATTAGTGTGAGGGTGGAGAGAGCCTGGTCGTCTTTTCAAAACCATTCAAGAACTAGAGTGCAAGCACAATTTATCATCAACTCTAGAAGATAATACATTCGAAAGAAATCATCTACACTTTCTTCTATCTTATTAGGACATATGTGGATATTTTTTGAGACATATGTTATGTAAATTGACTAATTATTTGACAAAACACACTTTACCTGTAATTAGGTAGATTTAGGATGTGTTTAGTACTTCAAAGAATAAGAGTTCAAGTCTAGTATTGAAGCTATGCAAATCTGTCCAAGAAATAAGTGAAAAAGTATTGTTCATTAGAACTCAACAGATAGCTCGACAGATATAGTATCTATTGAGATCTACAAAATCAGAATTTTCAAATCTGATTTTCGGCCCATGCTTATGTATTTTTGTAGGATTTCTTTTCTTATAACCCTAGGCATATATAAGGCTTATTTTAAAGGCCGTCATATATGAGAATACAAGGAGAACACATGCAAAAGGTAACTGAGTGCCTTATTCTCTCTGAAAGAAGCTACTGCGTCTTTACGTCTTAGGATTTTGTAATCAAGTGCTTCTTGATCTTCATTGTTGATGAAGTGAAGAACTTTGTAGCTAACAATCTTTTACAAGTTGGTGTGTTAGTCACGTACTGGGATTTGTGCAAATGAGTTAGTCACGTACTGAGATTTGTACAAAAAGGGTGGCGTTCATATATTGAAGAGTTCAGAGGTTGTGAAATGGTAGAAGATTTTTATTGTAAGTTCATCTATAGGGATTGTAAAGTCTAGGGACTAAAATTTTATACTAGATCTGAAACTTCTTTTTATTATAGTGAATTGCTTTTCAGAAAGGTTTCCCTCCAGGTTTTTTATTGTGAAACAACACTACAAAAAAAGTGACCTATTGCGGCAAGCCAAAAGCGCCATTGAAGCCCCAAAAAGTACCACTAAAGGTGTATTTGACCTTTAGCGGCGGGTGCTATTTCGGCGGTTCTTCCTGCCACTGTTACAATGCTGCTATAGATTTATTGTGGTGGTAACAAAAAGCGCCACTGTAGATGCACCTTATAGCTAGCGACAGTTTTGGTTTATTGCGGCGGGCAAAAAACCACCGCCATATGAGGTTAGAATTCAGGTCAATTGACCTTTAGCAGTGGGTAATGTGCGCCGCTATAAGTGTCCACCTTTAGCGGCAGGCTATAAGTGCCGCTATAGGGCTTAATATAAAATATAACATATGCACCTTTTAGCTGCGGTTATGTTTGAAGCTTTAGCGGTGGCCTATAAAGCTACTATATGGTTGCATTTAAAACTTGGTTTTAGACCTTTAGCGGTGGTTTTTGCCCGCCGCTGTAGGTTAAATTGTTTATTTTTTCCCCTGAGTTTTAAAACCACAGATCTATTACAAATAACCTGTAATAATTTTAGCTCCACTAAGACAATACCACAAATGTAACTAGATAACACCTCAAATGTCTCCAAACTAACATTATATTAACATAGAAATATATTATCAAATACATAACATTGTCTATAACCATCATCATAAAATTAACAAAAAAATAGATGTGGTCCTTTGTACACAAAAAGTCCTTCAACACTTAAATTAAGCTAATACCATAATCAAAGTTTCAAAGTATTTCAAAATATTTTTCAACACTTACAAAAAATGTGATTGTTCAAATGTGGTTCTTTGTACACAAAAGGTCCTTAAACACCTACATAAAACTTATAAGCTACTTGGTTGATGAGATGCAACTGATGATTTTTGGACAGCTGGGGATTGTAGGACCAAAGGAACGTCCTACATACAAAAAAAAAAAAGGCAATAATTAGGACACAACGATATCAAATATTGGAATCCAAAATTGCTTTGCAACATAAAAAACAAGCAATAAGCTCCTATTGAGCACTTCATCTAACAAAAGATCAGCCTACTTAGTCAAAACAAAATGGTGAGTCAAAAACCTTCCTGCCTTCAAGTATATGCTAATCAAATTTTTTATCAAGAATTATTTCAAAAAATGCTGACTATTTCAACTTTAACCAACTGTCCAAAATTATCTTAAGTTAACCTTATACCCTTAGTTCAAAAAAGCATTCAAGCTAAATCATAATTCATCAGCCAAAAGAAAGTTGTATTCTTGTATACAAGGGTAATATACAAGTCAGCCCTCAAAATTCAATCACATAAGTATACAAGTATATAATGCCCACATGGAATGCTTTCATATTTCCTCTCAAGTATCCTACTGGTTAAAATTCAATCACACAACAAGTGAAATATAGAACTATTTAACAAAGAGTATCAGCGTGTCAACAAGGCAACAGAAAATCCCACAAGAAGTCACCAATTAAAAATCAATACTAAGAAGCAAACATTTGCCACTAAGAAAAATCTGCAGATCTAACACATTCTTACCACATCCATATAAGCAAATATTTTTTTTGCATATCAACCATACAATAGTTTCTCGAATCTTTGACCTCTTATGATTAATTTTCAACACTGTAACACTGAAGGTGTTTTTATCTTCAGGGAAGAAATATCTTGTGTTGGCCAATAAAAGAGTGATCAGTAGCTTATTATACAGGCATTTTGTTTGAAATATTGAAACCAATGACACAAATGAAATGCAAACATTTTGTTTCTATACCAACTTCCAAAATACCCTTATACTTGATGCAGAAAAAGGTGATACTCACTTTTACTTAAATCAGCTCCTAGAAAAGAAAAAATGAACACTACTACATGTTATCATCAGAAATGGTAATTAGTCATTGCTCACTTAAGCTTCATTGGAGACATTAAAGATTCAAAGGGAATTAATTCCCACTGTAAAAATGGCTACCTATTCCAAGATATTGGGAATCATATCAGAGAGAGAGAGAGAGAGAGAGAGAGAGTGAGTGAGTAGATCTAGCCAAGTGTATAAAAAAAAGCAAGTTTCTCATGGGCTATAGGATACTGATGTAGAAGAATTCTCAAAATCATAGTGTTCTTATCATATCATTTTACAGAAATTACAAAACGGTTGTTTAGTATCAATAGAAAGCTTAAATCAAAATTATTTGTAATCAGTTCTTCTTTTAGAATATTCAGGAAATAAAATATATCAAATAAACATATACCAAACTATGATTTCCTCTCGTTGCCTGCCAATATCAAGTACTTGTCTTTCCTTGTTAAGTTGGTGCACTCATTGCCTGGGGTGCTGGCATTGTATATGTAGCCTAATGGGTTTTCTCTGTTGTGTTCTAGAGGTAGAAATTTCAAGAAAGAAACAAACTTTATGACATATAATGGCTCTAGTGTTCATATAATTGAAATTGAGACATTTCCAACTAGAAAGCCCTTACAAAAGCAAACTAAAAAAACATGCTTATATCCACAAAACCCCAAATTCATATACAAATTCACCCTCCTAACCTTTATCTAACTATCCCAATTGTAAAGGCTAAACTACAAAGCAAAATTCAGAACAGAAATTCAGGAATGAAATAACTATTATTTGCCATTTAAGGATAACTAATATGCAAAAGGCCTCTACAGAATTTGAGTTGTGAAGAACAATATATCAAATTAGTACTTCATGGTTAAAAAAAAAAAAAAAAAAAAAAAAAAATCTAAATGTGAAGCTTACAGTCTCTTCCTCAGGCCAAAAAAACATCTATATGTAGAACTTACAGGCTATTGGCATATTGAATATCAGCTTCAAGAGCTTTGATAGATTCTTTGAAACATGATTGACTGGGCTGTTTTTGCCACATTTGTTCTGTCTATGAATTCCTTGAAAAAACAAAAAATGGAATAAAGGGAGAAAGAATGACAAAAAGACTTGCCCCCCACCCCACCTTTTTTTTTTCTCTGGGAGAGTGGCTTTGTTCAGTTGAAAGAATATTGGAGGAAGTATAGATTGAGACTTTTAAAAAGAGATAACTTGATAAAGGGAGTGAGAGACAAGGTTGCTTAGTGTTGAAACTAATAACCTTTCACACTTCAAGAAAATAAAGGGATACCTTCTCTCTTACATGTATGTGTATCTTTGCTTTCCTTAACCATTTGCCTACATTATTTTCTCAACTGCTATTTGGGTTCGCCATTATTTCCAAGTCTAACTTTTTTTTAAGCATTGTTTGCCCAACAAAAGCGCCAGTTTCCCATTATTTTATATACTTTGTTAAAAAAAGATAAATAAGAAACAAATAAAAACTAAGGTCAAAAAGAGCCATGCAATTGCAAAGTCCAAACAGAAGAAGTACTCTTTGACATAAAATGTTATTATGTCATATAATCTGGTATTCTCCCCCCCGACCCTCCCTCCCAATTGGATTAGATGAACAATGGAATTTAGTTCAAGAAATAATTAAACTCTTTTAAGGAATCCAGGTCTAAGCTAATGGTAGTTTGAATTTGATCATATTGATATAAGGAAAATTGGATTACTGACCATTTTTTCTTGCACTACAGGATTAACTACATATCCATCTTTATGAGTATGCAGTATTGAATATAATGTTGCACGCTCTACAGAATGTCCATCCGCATTTGCCTGCAATATGAACAACATATTTATGTAGTGATGAATATTGGTTCCACATAAACTTAAGATAGGTCAAATCATTTAAAAATTAGTCATAATACTTATTACCTTCTTTGCAGCGTGCACGACATAACTACAAGAACCAGCAGTATATAAGTCATCCTGTTTAGAATGATGGTCCCTATTCTTCTTTGACTCTATCTACATTCAATTAGAGTAACATGTTTATATACAGTATGCTTTAAGTATCTGTTTCAAGCAGGCAATGGGTATAATTTTCAAGCAAAATCAAGTCAAGATCTTTTATTCTTCTTTTACCTTTTTGATTTCCTACTAGTGGAGTCCTTTTTTTTTTTTTTTTCCAATATAGCTACATTACAATTGAGATGGCAATAGCTAAAAGATGTAAAACAACCTCAAACAGGACCTTTCTATGTTAGCATTTTTCTAAGTACTTGGTAATTTAATTTTGTTGTACATTTGGTTTGTCTCTAAGTCTATATGTGCTAATCTGTGTTTCTAGGATTCTAAATGGAAACCAATTAATAGAGTGCAGGGAAAAAAATGACCAATTCATTTTGCCTTTCCCTTGTGTACATAAAAATGAACTATTCTTTGACTTAGTTAAGGTGTTGATGAAGATTAGGTTATTTGTTAAGAAAATCAAACAGCAGATCATGTTGTAGCCACAAGCAAATTAGTTAGAATATGCTTAAATTCCTTTCTTTAACAGTGTTAGGACATACGTGTTCAATGTTAGGAACATATGTCACTATTTAGTGTAGTTGGCTAATCCTTTGACAAAACACACTTTATTTGTAATTGGGGTAAATCTAGAATGTGTTTAATGCTTCAAGAAACAAGGTTTCAAGTTCAAATGTTAAAGTCATGCAAGTTTGTCCAAGAATCAAGTCAGAAAGTGCTGTTCATTAAAGCTCGACAGCTAGCTTGACAGCTTGCATCTATTGAGATTTAAAGAGAGCTGTTTCAGCCCGAGGCTTGACAGCTGCTTGACAGATAGGGTATCTGTCGAGGTTTATGAAGTTCAGTTTTCCAAGACTGTTTTTCATCCAATCCGTGAATGTATGTTTGAGTTTTCTTTTCTCACAATCCTAAACATATGTAAGGATTATTTTAAGGGCCATCTAGTGTTGCGCAAGTGTGAAGCAAAGTTTTGTTCATTCAAATTGTGACCGGAGACAAAATTTGCCCTAGTTCATCTTCCTCTTCAAGAAGCTGCTGTGTTTGTACATCGTGTCAATTTATTTTCCACTGCATACTTAGTTTAATTGATGATTTGTTTGTGCTACCAAACGCTTTGCAGGTTAATTTGATTAATTAATAAACTTGGCTAGTTAATCAATTAATTCATCACAGGGGGTCAATACATTTTTGGCCTATTAGGTCGGTATAAGGTACTGAGATTCTTTTATTTATTATAACTGCTTGTTTTGATAATAGTAGATTCTTGAGAGTGGTGATCTTAAAATCACCCAGTGGGGGTTTTTGCCGTGTTGGTTTTCCTCATTCGAAAACAAATCACCCGTGTTAAATTTAATTTCCACTGCATTTAATTTAATGGGTAATTTGTTTGTGCTGCCATGCATTTTGGTATGTTAATTTGATTAATTAATAAACTTAGCTAATTAATTAATTAATTCATCATAAGGGGTCAATACATTCTTGGCCTATCAAATGGTATCAGAGCAGGCACACTCTGATTAGGGTTAATCTTTGTTATGTGATCCATTGACCCCTGTTTGTCATGGATAGAGGACAGTCTTTTATTATATCTCATTTATTTGATGGCACTAACTATATATACTGGAAAGTACGCATGAGAGTTTTCTTACAGTCTTTAAATGAGAAGGTGTGGCAAGCTGTAGAGATTGACTAGACTAAGCCAACGGAAGTGCTGGCCAACTAGGATGATGCTAAGATCAAGGCAGTAAACTTCAACAGCAGATCATTGAATGCTCTATTCAGTACAGTCACAAATGAGGAATTCAAGAAAATATCCTCTACTGAAACTGCGAAGGAAGCATGAACCATTCTCCAGACAACCTATGAAGGAACCAAGGCTGTTAAGAATTCTGTAAAGTTGTGATTTACAACTATGTTTTATGTTGGCTTTATTTCATGACAAAAAGTGTTGTAATTGTTTTTAATTTTGTTTCTTGTATTTTGTGGGATTTTACTGTATTGGGTTTAGTATTAAATTGGTGAAGAATCGAGCACGAATTGAAAATGAAGTGGATTTCGTGAGAAGGTCACGAGAAATCCGCAAAGTAGCCATATGAGAAGCACATGACTGGAAGCTGAAGAGTCATGCCAGACTGTCGTTTTTGCGAGTGTCTCATGGGTAAGACCTTCTCGCGAGATACCCACGAAACATTCAGCCTAGAGGATTTTTAAGTGTGACTTTCTTACCCTTTACCCATACTGTATATATCCTTATTACCCACAAATGTAAAGGAGGCCATTTAGAGAGAAAAATCCTAGATAGGTTTTCTACAACACATACACCCATCTTTTAAAGAGAGAGAGCTACTCATCTTTAGTGAGAAATCATTCTAGCCTCTTTTCTTTCCCTCTCCCATTGTTATACCTTGAGAGGAGATTTGTACCCAAACACAACTCACACATTTTTAGAGTGTGGAGAGTGTTTTGGAGCTTGGGAAGTTTTGGGGATTTGCCAAAAGAAGCTGGTGAGGCTTGGCGGATACAATCGGGCATATTGCGGGATTCAGAAAGCTAGACATGACACTGTTCCGAGAAGCCTTGTTGGAGTAGGAGCTTAGAGGGCTTAGGTACATTAGGTAGATTAGGCTTGGAGGGTCTTTTGCTATTCGTGTATCCCAACTTATTGTCTAGTAGATCGATTTACCGCTGGGAGGGCGGTGGAGAAGTTTTTTGCCGAGTTCTTCGGTTTCCTCTTCAATAACACATCTCCGTGTTATCTTGTATTTGCATCTCTCTTCCCTTACTCTTGTACTGTACTTTTATTGTTTGTTGTTCATGTTTATGCACTAGAGTAGTATCGGTTGTTTACGCTTCATTTATTCTTATTTTCGCACTTAGATAAGTTAAAGTAAAATCAACCGAGCAGTAATTTTTTAATTGGGGGTCTAAACAAGCTTTCAGATTCGAAGCTACAGAGGCTCACTACAAGCTTCGAAGAAATTAAGATAAAGGAGGATGAGTCATTTGATGAGTTCTATGCCAAACTCAAGGACATAGTTAACTCAGCTTTTAATTTTGGAGAAACCATTCCCTAACCTAAGATTATAATAAAGGTGCTCAGATCTCTACCCGAGAGATTTCATGCCAAGATCACTGCGATTGAGGAATCAAAGGATATTGAAAAAATTCTTTTGACAAAGCTGGTTGGCAATCTGTAGACCTATGAGTTGGGTTTGTCTAGAATCAGGAAATCAAGCAAGAGCAAGAGCATTGCACTAAAGGCCAAGAGCAGTGACACGGATGAGTCTTTAGACGATGAAGATTCTAAGATGAAGTTCTATATCACCAGGCAATTCAAGAAGTTCATGAAGAGTGCCAATGGGAAGGGCTTTGATAGGGATCGTAGGCAATCCAATTCCTTACAGTTCAAGAGCCAAGATAAAGGGAAAAAAGATGCTAGGGATGGCGGTCAGTACACTATTCCCTTAGAACCAAAGTGCTTTGGGTGTCAAGGTTTCGGTCATATGAAATAAGAGTGCTCTACATATCTCAAGACCATTGGGAAAAGTAAGGCCCTTGTCGCTACTTTGAGTGACACTGAACCTAAGGATGGTTTCGATGATGAGGATATTGGAATCTTGAATTCCTTCACCGCTACAGTTGATCCTCCTGCTAAGGGGATTGTTGAAGATGTAGATAAAGAAGAAGACTTGGTGGAGTCTCAATTTGAAAAGATGGATGAACAAGATAACATCCACACAACCTATGCAAAGTTATACAAGGTCTCAAAAAAGCATGAGAAGTTGTATAGGTTGGCCACCAAGAAGCTTAGTGATGTGGAGCTTGAGCGAGAAGAAATCTCCACAAAGTTTGATGAAGCAAATCAGACCAATGGAGCACTGAGATTTGAGAATAATTTCTTGACTGAGAAGACCAAGAAGCTTGAGGCAGAACTATTCCAAGTCAAAGCTCAATTGGAAAGGACTTCAAGTGCTAAGCTCGATGAGATGCTCAGTTTTCAGAAATCTGCTTCAGATCAAATTAGTTTGGGGTATGATTTCTCCTCTTCTAGTATTGCTTCTACTAGTACTACTATTTTTGTTCCTCCAGCTAATAATGTTGAAACTAAGAACAATGAAGTTAAAAATGAATTAGCTAGTGAGAATATAGACAAGGGTAAGTCTATCTTAGGAGCACCCCCTAAACTTGCTAAGAATGAGACTAAAAACCCTAGGGCTAAGAAGGGAAATAACCAAAATCCTAAACAGAAGAAGCAGCATCTCTGTCTTCACTACGACGCAGCTGGACATACTCGACCAAATTGCTATAAGTGGTTAGTCACTCAACAGAGCAACAACATGATTGCATCAGGAAACCAGAATCAGTTTCCATCCTCTTTTACTCCTCTTGGAGAACTTCTCAAAGCCCTCACGTTCCTTTCAAACTTGAATGGTTTCAATTCTTCCCCCTCACCACTGAATCAAGGGTTTGTGAGACGGAAAGGTTCTTCCAAGGTGTGGAAGGAAAAAGGCTTCAAGTGATTCTATCACTTTTTCCCTCTCTCCCCTTCTTGTTTTTGATGTTGCATTACTTGTGTGTTTTGCTTTCATGTTTTGAGTCAGTCTAGTTTTATGTTTTGCTTTGTTTAACATGTTTTTGTTTGTTTGTTTTCAATTTTGTTTTTGTTTTTTCCATAAAAATTTAAAAAAAAATGAAAAATTGAAAAATACAAAAACAGTGTGTGCTTGTGTACATTGGTACTTGTGTACCTTGGATGGCCATTGAAACAAAGTTTTCTAAACTTTGTATCTTTTGTAGCTTAGATGGGCATCTCTATGCACAACTAAGCAAGTGAGATTTGTGGCTCGTGTTTGTGATGAGTAAGATTAAGTTATCTCTTGTACTTAACACTTGTATCACTCTTTTTGATGGGAATGACTAGAAAATCCTAAGACAAAGGTATAAATAACCATCTCTCCACTATTACCTGCCAATCATGAAATGACATTTGTATACTTCAGCATAGCAAAAGTGGAATGTCAAATGCTTAACATAATTGGATATTTCTTTTCTCTCTCTTATATGCCCGTGCATGATATTCTTAATAAAAGAAAATATGCAAAGAAAAATAAAAACAAAAAGAATAAAATGCTTTATATATGATTACAAACGTGTCTTCTAGGAGATGTGGGAGTTATAGGATGTACCTCGAAGGTGATAGTCTCCATCAAACAGTTATGATTGTGTGTGAGTTAAAGTGATTTTCTCATATCTCAAATCATCATAACATGTAGACGCTTATGCAATCTTGTGATGTTTTTCACACGCAACACGCAATATTCTTTGCTGCTTTTGATACATGTGTAGGTATAATATGATTTGGCCATCACAAGGAATACACATGTTAATGTATGCTAACTAAACTGTCTTAACTTGTTTTTGAAATATAAAATTGGTTAGACTTGTTTTTTGTGTGTGTGTGTGTTTTGGGATCTACGTGCTTAAAATTTTTCTTGTTAAGAGATGTTTTCGAGAGCTTAAAATGTTGTTTGGATCTTTGTTTGAGTTGCATGTTTGATTGCATTCATGTCTGTGTTTTTCTCTTCTCTAAAAAACCTTTTTCAAGCAATCTTGACAGCTCCTTGATACATCTCGACACCTAACTTATCTATCGAGCTCTTCAGTTGCTTTTTACTGCAATCTCGACACCTCTTGATAGCTAGGTCGATCGATTGAGAAATTTTCTGTCCCCTTGATAGCTCCTCGACAGATGCTTAATCCATCGAGCTTCTTTTTGCCTTGGACACTTGCTCGATAGCTACATCCATCGAACCCTTTAAATCTTGACACCTCTCGATTTGTCGAGAATTACTGAGGTTCTATATAAAGGGTTTTCGCGATCTCAGACTCATTTAGCTCGATCTTTCTCAATCTCTATTGACTCCTCACCTCCCATAACCTCTCTCTCTCACTCCAAACCTCTTCCTCTAGGATTTTTTGGCTTTAATCAACTTTTTCTTCACTTGGTAAGTGTCCTAATCCTTCTTTTCCATGCATTCTCATATCTTTTGACCTAAAAATTGGGGTTTTTGGAAAATGTTTGGGATTTTATGTTTGGGATTTTTCAAATTGAAGAGGTTTTTGCAAAATTTTTGGTATGGGTTTTGTGTTTTTAATCTTAAAACATCATGCATTGCATCTCATTTGCATTATAATAATGTTTCATGCATTCTTAGATGTGTGTTTACTTTGTTTCAAACATGTGTGCTGGTAGGATTGGATTGGGCTAAGCCCATGGTGTTTTTACTATTGCATATCATATGCTTATGCATTTTCATGCATAGGTACTTTACACTCTATATATTCTTACATATTGAACTGTTTTGGGACTTTTTTTATTGTCTCTTTCTCCCTCTCTCTCTCTCTATAGCTTTTTCAGTGGGTCTCGTGCATTATTTACGAGACACACAAACTTATTTTTTCAACAAAATTTTCATTAAAAATGGCACGGCAATATTCACACACTTAAAAATTATTTTGCTACAGTATTTTCAGTTTTCAGCAAAATAAGCAGTATCTAAACACACACTAAAACTCTGTTTGGATCACGTTTTGGCATTCATGTTTCTGCATTTTGCCTTTTTTTTTTTTTTTTTTTACTAGCGCCTCTTGCCTCCCATGAACAGTGCATTAAGGCAAAGTTATAGTACTGAACAGTGTTTTCAGCAGGGAACAATAACTCAGCAATTATTTTTTTATTGATTTCAGTAATAAGTTTTCAGTTTTCAGTAAAATAAGCGATATCTAAACACACTAAATCTTTTTGTGTTTAGCAAAAAAATAAAAATAAAAATGAAAAACTTTTTGTTAACAGATGGCACACATAAGATTCTAAAAATAAAGTGGTGCAGTTGAAATTTGAAATTCAAAAGTTATTACTTTTACAGCACAGTAACTTCACATGAGTTATTAGTGGCACACAAAACAATAGCCCCAAAAACCTAAAAAGCCCAAAATAAAAAGAAACGAAAGGGAAGGCAGATGGTTAAATCTCAAAGTTGAAGATGACGAAGAAGAAGAAGGAGATGAACAAAACAAGCGGGGCAGATGATCGGCGATGTGGGAGAGATGACCGAAAATGTAGTGACAATGGCAGAGATCGTGAGTTATTTGCCATTCACTTTTTTTTTTTTTTCCAATTTTTTGTACCGGCTGATTTTTATTTTCCTGTCGATATGTCCGATATTCGCTGGTATATCCGGTATAGTCCGGTATTTTGAGCGGTACGAAACAAAGGTGTTTCAGAACCGGTTGATCGGCCGATACAGTACGAAATTGACTCCCCTGCCTATAGTAACAACGCGCTTGACTAACCCAGGTGAGTTGGCCAAGTGGATGGGCACTTGGACTCAAAGTGTTTGTCCCAAGTTCAATTGGGTGTGCTTCCTAGTTCAAGTCCGAGTACCTGCACTTTAAAAAAAACCTCTGAGCTAGAGATTTACTCTACTAGAGCCCGCCCGTCGTGAATAGTAATTGATCTAGTTGAAAGGTTAAGGATACATGGTAAGAAAAAAAAAAGTGCTTGACTTTAATTCTTTGAAAAAAATGAAGTATTAAAAAAAAAATTAATTCATTTCCTCTCTTCACTTTCACATATTGCTCTATTTTTGTACCGTAAGGTGAGAAAAGTGTGCTCATGTTGCTCTGTTCTTTAGGCATCTGGGTTTGGTTTATTTTATTTTTTCTTTGCCGAAGCTGGTTCTCATTTTATAAGTTTGGTCATATCTCTCTCTACTACTTCACATAAGGAAATTGCTAACAAATATTTTTTACCCTTTGTTGTTGGTTTATTTTTCAGATCTACTTCATACTCACCGATCTTTTATATTCCTTCGACTTCTCTCCGTTGCAAGGTACAACAATGGCTCTTTTATAGTTTATTTTTCTAACAAACATATAAGAAGTCTAATTTATGAAGTGTAATTTCTAACGCCAACTATATATTCACTGATCTGTGTTTCAACGTAGTTCATTAATTTATGAAGTGTAAAATGTGTTGGTTAGAGAGTGGAGACGTGCTGAGGTTAGAGTGTTGAAGTTGTGGACAAAGTGTTTTGTTGTGGAAAGGGTGTGAAGAGGAGAGAGAAAGAGAGAGAGAGAGAGACAATGCGGGTAGGCAAAATTGTTGTTCTATACACTTGCTCTGCAATAAATTTTTGTGGGACCCAGTGAGTGACAAAAAGCTAAGATTTTGAATTGAAAAACTCATAGAGATATTCCACCCAAATGACCCACCAAGCAAAGTTACGAGTTTATTTGAGATAGAGTTATAAGAATTGTGTTAGGAGTTTGACTGAGGAGATTTGAGTGATGGGTGATGAGTGTCCTCCAAACCAAATAGGGCCTAGTTTCTATGGACAGAAATTTATTTCATTTCCCGACATGGTTGTATGTGACCCTGCATATGCATGTGACTATACCTTATTATCACCAACAAGTTTTTGTTTTTTTGGTTGAGAATCCACGAAAAATATCTTATTCACAAAGGAGCAAATGATTTTTTTTTTTGGTTTTTTTTACAGAAGTAAATGATTCTTTCTAATCTATTAACCTTCGACTAAACAATTGAAGCAAATCCTATATTTAACACTATAAGCACCACCGAAGTCAGAGCGTAGAGAGATTTATCTGAAGAAGTACCAAGGGAAAAAAAATGACAAGCATCAGGTCTATTTCCATAGTGGTTCCAAGCGAGCCTACTCCAAGTGGCCTTTTACGGCTCCCTGAGACTGATCAAGTGGCGCCATGGACTCATGCACCACTCATATACATTTACAGAGCCAAGTCCAACAACACCACCATCCCATTTTCATTTGAGGCAATGAAAAATTCCCCAAGCTGTGCTTTGATTCCCTTCTACCAGTTGGCTGGCCGGCTACACTGGATTGAAGGTGGCCGTCTAGAACGTCATTGCAATGCCATGGGAGTGCAACTATTGGAAGCTTATTCTGAAGCAGAATTGGATGAACTTGGTGATTTTGCACCAACCGATGCAGTGCAAGATCTTGTCCCAAAGGTTGATTATACTACTCCAAAATAGAGGAGTGGCCATTGTTGCTTGTACAAGTGACAAGATTTCGCTGTGGTGGCTTTTGTGTTGGATTGGCAATATCCCATTCCATGGTTGATGGACGATCTGCAACTCACTTCATCAACTCATGGGCAAAGTTGTCTTAGGGATATGATCTGGAGGCCGTTGATATGCCATTTCTTGATCGAACTATTTTGAGATCAAGTGAAATAGTTAAGACTCCACGCTTTGATCGCATAGAATATACCACAAAGCCACCGGTCTTGATTGGGAGGACGGATGCGAATGAAGAGAGAAAGAAGGAAACTAGTGCGACCTTGTTAAAACTTACAAGGGAGAAAGTGGAGGTTCTAAAGAAGAGCGCCAATCAAGACGTCGTCGGGGTAACAACAATAAGGCCCTATTCTAGATATGAGGCCATTTCCAGCCACATGTGGAGATGTGCATGTAAGGTACGTGCAGTTGATAGTCATAATAGTCAATCAATAAGAGCTCACCTTAGAGTTGACATTCATAATTAGTTAAAGCCATCTCTCCCTGAAAGATATTTTGGGAATGCAATTTCAGCTACTGTGACACCAATATGTCTCTATGAAGACCTCTTGTCCAGGCTGAACGGTTTTAGACCCCTTAAACCAACCAAATTAACCTAGTTAATTAGCCAAGTTGTTACTTAGTCAAATTATACAATTCTAGGTTATCACAAACATACAATCATATCAAGAATATAAAGCAACGGAATAAAAATAACACAAGATATGATCACCCAAGAAAACCAAACCGGTAAAAAACCTGGGGAGGATTTGACCTAGCTATCCTTAAGGTAAACCTGAATCCACTACGAAAAAATTGAAGTTCATACAAAAGGACTTACATGCTCCCCGCTTGACTTCCTAATGCTACCCACCTGTAGAACTTACTGACACGACCACGTGCAAGCTCCAAATCCACGGACTTCTTCTTTCTTGGATTCTCCACAAGATACAAGCACCCACGCTTCTTATTCTTTAAACTCCAATGGCAGCAACCGAGTTGATCATCAAGGTTTTGAAGTAATCTCTACCTAGAAAACCCTAAGCTTTGTGTAAAGGAAAACTCCTCTAGATCTCACAAGAGATTTACATAAAACAGAAAAGTATGAGCAACAATACAACATGAGCAACTCTAAAAACGTGGCTAAGGTTTTTCTTTATATACCTAGAGTAAAAACAGAAAACCCAAAACGTTTAATGAGTTAGGGCTGAGCTGGAATATTCTGTAGAAAAACATTCTGCCCGAGATTTGATCGATCGAGTCTTTCTTTTGATCGATCGAGCCAGGCTGAAATGCACCAATGCATCTGCAGTCTCTCGATTCCAACTTTACATGAAAGACCCAACTTTGAGCAAGCCTAAACAAGACTTAAACATATTGTTTTGATCATGGTTTGCCAACATTACACATTAGAGTTCTAAATACATAAATTCCTAAATCTTTAGAACCTAACAAACTCTCCCTCTGGCAATCCATGACAAAACACAAACTAAAGCTTAAAGTTTACAAGAGAAAGCCCTTTACATAAATAATGCTCATAAAGACTAAAATTTAATTCTAACTACTATCTATCAGTTGCAAGTGTGGACAGTAGCTCGATTGAATCAATTTGTATATTCCTGAAACACTCAACAAATGCATGAACACATGTGTGGCAGAAAATAGTAAATAAACAGGTATAACATTCTTGTATGATTCACACAACACATAATAAAGACATATATCAATGAATACCTCATAAATATAAATCAATAAGCAGTGAATCACAAGAAACAAGAATCATGTATATCAAAAAACAATGTAACTCCCCTAACATGAATATCCCAAAAATGATATACAAAATGAAGCGCTTAGATACAATTTAATATCTCCACTAGCTCCTAAAAAAAAAAAACAAAAAACTCTCCCTCTAACAACAAAAATCCTCTACAAAGTCTACTCCCCCTTTTTGTGACGGAATGCCAAAAGGCAATCATAATCCATCATCAAAAGGAGGTGGTGAGGGTGAACAAAGATGTGCCAGATCAGCTTGCAACGCATGGATCTCGTTAAGTAAGTCCACCAAAATGTGACCATGAGTCGCTTGAACAGTCATGACAGTCTCCAAAGTACGACGGATATCAAAGTCATCTGATGGAGGTGGAGAAACATCAGCAGCAGCAGCAACATCAAAATCAGGAACAGCCTCACTAGCAGGACCTGTAGAAGAAGAGGGAGGAGGTGTGGAACCAGAAAGCTCAGACCTAGGGTGTTTAGAGCCAGCTCAAAGGTGAGCAGCCCTCTGCCTAAGAAAAGACGCACCTATAGGAGCAATCACATGAACAGGCTTAAAGGAAGGGAAACCACTAAGATCAAGATAAAGTAAAATCATATGAATGAAAATAGGATGAACAAGAGCATGTGAAGAAGATGAACTCCTATAAACTTCGTTAAAAGAACGAAGAAATAGATGAGGAAAACTGATAGGAGCATCAGTGATAAGAGCATACAAAAATACACACCGCTCGAGAGGAATGGTGTGAAGATGAGAAATGAGCCAGATAGAGTGACACGCTATTCTAAAGAAGATATAGTGCAACTCAGAAAGCTCAGCAGATGTAATCCTAGGATCAGAACCCCACTGGATAGAGGACGTAGTGATGTAAGACATGACATCACTCAAAACAGGAGACTCATCATAAGGATAGACTGGGTGCTGGACCAAGGGTAACCCAAGAGCATTAGTCACTACTGAAGGAGTAATGGAGTACTTTACGCCTCGTATCCAACTTTTTACCAAAGTGTTGGAATCATAGATGCGGATAGAGATGTTCGAGAAGAACTTTCTAATCAGGGTAGCTGGAGGAGGAGGATCAGAAACATCCAATAGTGGTAACCAGCCCCAACGCTCAAAATTTGCCTTAATGGCAGGATCAAGCTCATCTAAGATGACAGAACGTTCAGACTAAATCTTTCTCTTAAGGTTCAGCTTCTCATAAGTTTCTTGGTTTTTCTCACTCGGAAACCTCTCACGGTCAAAGGAAGGAGGGGAAGGAGTAGGTGAGGGGGTAGACCTACGAGCCCTAGTCTTCCTAGGCGTAGTGCTAAGGAAAGGACAGAGAGACAAAGAGAAAACCAAAAAATAACACAAAGACCAAGGGCAGACTATAAGTTAGCACAAAAAGAGATAGAACAAAAATCTATATGATGCATGAACAATCACAATGTCGTGATGCATGTACTAATGCAGTAAGCAAAGTTCAAATTAAGTTCAATTTGCACAAAATTGGCTTGAGCATAGAGTTTCTAACAAAAACCCTAAAAATTCGAAAAAACTACTTGAGAATTTTGAAATAGATTGATGAATTGAGTATTACATAACACAACACACAGATTATAATGCTTAATTACATCAAAACAACAAGCCAATTTCATTAATTTCAACCTAATTGAACAAAATCCCCAATTCAGAATTAATACAAACCCTAGAAATTTCAATTTTTCACAAACCCCAAAATTGATCAAATAAAACTAGTAAGATCATGTTTATATCATGTCCCCATAAAAACCCATTGATAAATTGCATAAAATACGGCTTGAATCAACAAATATCCCAAATTACTTAGGTTCGAGTATGAGATGGAATGCTTTTTCAAAAACCCTAAATTTTTAAACCCAGTTTCTCCAAAGAAAGTTTTAGCCATTCTCCCTTTAAGTTCTCAAGCAACAAAATGTTTTGCATAATACTCAAGATATTTTCAAACTTGGTTGGTCAGACCAAAAACACACACAATTACATGTACAGTGTTTAACAAAGAGTAACTTGTGTAGTGTGTGCAAACTAGTAAAAACTTGAGATACATGTGAGGTGATATGTGAATAAAAATCAATCACAAAGTCTACAAAATTTATCACACAAAATTTTAAAAGAGACTATCACCTAAAGAGTTACATCATATAACTCTCACATCTCCTAGAACATAAGCTTGCAATCATGTAAGTTTCTTAAATTTTGCCTCATTATTTTTTAATTTTTTTAATTTTTTTTGGTGGATTGGCATCAAGCCTAATAGTACACACCAATTTTAATTATGTGAAATGGCATCAATCCTAATAGTATATACCAATTTTAAGTATTAAGCAATTAATCGAGGCTACACCTTATGTTCTTTTTGTGCATGTGCTACACTTTCTCGAGTACAAAATCTTATGATATGCACTAAGGTGTTCATGATTGGCTAGTGAACAGTGGTGAAATGGTTATTTATGCCTTTCTCAAAAGGATCAAGTCCGACAGTCAAATAACATGTGACTTCAAGATCAAGACAAAATGATAAACACCATAAACATCTTTCCCACACAACATGCACTACAAAGTTTCAACTAGTCAAGTGCAATAAATAAGCTCATTAAAGCTAAACAAGGTACATAAGACATGTTATGTGTAAATAAATTGACTAACCTTGTTTTCAAAGTCCAAGAAAAATAGTGCCAAACATATTTTGCTTTTCCCTTTTTTTTATTTATAAAATTTTAAAAGAGAAAACAAATAAAACCTAGAATGAAATGCATGAATGTAATGTAATGCAAGTCCTAGAACAAAAGCACAAAAAACACAAAAACTAAAGAACAATGGTTACAAAGGAATGAGCAATGAAGCACAAGGACCAAGAACCTAACGAGACTAGGGACACCGAAGCACACCAATCACTTGACGAAGTGTCTCAAACTTACTTCCATCAAGCGGTTTGGTAAAGATGTCAGCATTTTAACGATCAGTAGGGATATACTCAAGACAAACAATTTTCTTTTCAACCAAATCCCTAATGAAGTGATATCTCAGTTCAATGTGTTTGGTCTTAGAGTGTTGAACAGGATTCTTAGATATATCTATAGCACTAGAATTATCACAATAGACAACTATGGTGTCTTGAGGAATCCTATAATCACTCAAGAGCTTTTTCATCCAAAGGAGCTGAGAACAGCAACTTCCAGCAGCAATATATTCTACCTCAGCAGTGGATAAAGAAACAGAATTTTGCTTTTTACTCATCTAAGCCACAAGATTGGCTCCTACATAAAAACACCCCCACAATGGTGCTTTTTCTATCATCAGCATTCCCAGCCCAATCAGAATCAGAAAAACTAGCAAAAGAAAAATTAGACTCCTTTCTGTAAAATAATCCATAATCACAAGTTCCACTCACATATTTTATAATTCTCTTAACAGCATTTAAATGAGAAACCTTAGGATTAGGCTGAAATCTAGAGCAAACACCAACACTAAAAGAGATATTAGGCCGACTAGCAGTCAAATACAAGAGACATCCAATTATGCTTCTATATAAAGTAACATCAACAGACTCACCTAAAGGATCAATTGTCAATTTTGCATTAGCAGCCATCGGTGTTCTAGCATGAGCAGCCTTGTCCAGTCCAAATCTTTTAACCAGATTTCTTGCATATTTAGCTTGATTGATGTAGATTCCTGACTCCGTTTACTTTACCTGCAAACCCAAAAAGTAAGTCAATTCACCAACTATGCTCATTTCAAACATCGCCTTCATTTTATTTGCAAAAGAATGAGCAAGAGAATCATTAGTAGCACCAAAAACAATGTCATCAACATAAATTTGAGCTACAACAAAACAGTCTTATCCTTTCTTATGAAGAGAGTTGTATCTGCAGATCCCCTTTTGAATCCATGTTTAGTGAGATACGCAGTCAATTTGTCATACCAAGCCCTAGGAGCTTGTTTCAACCCATAGAGAGCTCTCTTCAATTTGTAGACATCATTCGGTCTATGAGGATCAACAAAGCCTTTAGGTTGCTCAACATATACTTCTTCTTGTAGCATCCCATTCAAGAAAGCACTCTTGACATCCATTTGATACAGCTTGAAGTTTAGGTGACTTACTATGGCCAATAGTATCTGGATGGATTCTAACCTTGCTACTGGTGCAAAAGTCTTATCAAAATCAATTCCTTCCACTTGGGTATACCCCTGTGCAACAAGTTTTGATTTGTTTCTGATCACAGTGCCATGTTCATCTGACTTGTTCTTAAAGATCCACTTAGTTCCAATCACATTTACACTTTTCAATCTAGGAACTAGTTTCCACACATCATTCCGAATGAATTGATGAAGTTCTTCATGCATGAAATTTACCCAATCAGCATCTTGGAGTGCTTCATCCACCTTCTTTGGTTCAAATTGGGACAGATAGTATGAGTGAGTAATCACATTCAAGGCTTTTGATCTCAATCTCATGTTATCATTTAGACTACCCAATATATTTGTGGTGGGATGATTCAGATTCACTCTAGAGGATGGACCTTTAATTAAAGATGTGGAGGTACCTTTCTGTTCAGATGGAGGATTGAGCTCACTTTGTACCTGTTGAGTTTCACGAACCGGAGTGGATGGTTCTAAATTGGATGGTACTGAAATTGTATCATTCAATACCAACAGCTCTTCCTCATTATGTTTCCCAACATACTCAGCAGGAAGAGAATCATCAACTTCTAAAGACTTATCTTGAGCAAGAGCAGTGCTTTTTGAAAGTGCTTCTGAACACACTTCATCATTTATCATAACATTTGAAGATTCTATGACTGTTTTAGTTTTCAAATTGTACATTCTATAAGCTCTACTAGTGGAAGGGTATCCTAGAAAGTATCCTTTGTCACTTTTTGCATCAAACTTTTTTAAGTTCTCTCTATCACGTAGAATGTAACAATCACTGCCAAATATCCTGAAATATTTGACAATAGGCTTCTTCCCTCTCCAGAGTTCATAGGGAGTTTTCTTGGAGTCCGGTCTGAAATACACTCGGTTGAGGGTATGACAAGCAGTGTTGACAGCTTCTCCCTAGAAGGATTTTGGCAACTTTTTGTTGTGTAACGTAACCCGTGCCATCTCTTGTACAACCTTGTTTTTCCTTTCCACAATCCCATTTTGTTGAGGTGTCTTGGGTGAAGAGAACTCTTGATGAGTGCCTTGATCATTGCAGAAAGTAGCCAGCTTGGTATTCTCAAATTCTCTTCCATGATCACTTCTTATTCTGGCTATCGCAGTATCTTTCTCAACCTGCAATTTCTTGCACAGATGTATCATCTTCTCAGGAGCCTCAGCTTTATCTTTCAAAAGCACAACCCAAGTATATCTAGTAAAGTCATCCACAACAATTAGAATATACTTCTTTCCACCCAAACTCTGAACTCTAGCAGAACCCATGAGATCAATATGCAATAGCTCTAGAGGTCTTGAAGTTTGAACACTAGTCACAGACGGATGCTTGGATTTCACTTGTTTACCTATCTGACATGGTTCACAAATGCACTTATCTATCTTCTCAAATTTAGGTAAACCAATAACTGCCTCACATTTGAAAATCTTTTCTAACTGCTTATGACTGGCATGCCCCAACCGTTGATGCCACAAGTTAACTTGATCGATCTTTGCACTAAAGCACTTGTTGTTCACACTTGGTGTTATGCCATAACAGTTGTCAGCTGTCCTTACACCAACACACATACAGTCACCTCCTCCATCAAATATCTCACATTCATACTTGGTGAAAAGAACATTTAAACCATTGTCGTAAATCTGACTTATGCTGAGTAAATTGGCCTTCAGTCCATCAACATACCAAACATCTTCAAACACTAGCAATCCTGGAATATCCACAGTTCCAATGCCTCTGATCACAGATTTGCTTCCATCTCCAAAAGTGACTGTTCCAATCTTTCCTTCAAAGAGTGTTTTGAATAAGCTTTTGTTCCTTGTCATCTGCCTGGAACAACCACTATCCAAATACCAAAGACAAGAATCACGTGCCTTTAAGGCGGTTAAAGCAGTATAGCATAAATAATTCTTATCACATATGGTTAAATCAAAATACTTAAGTAAAGATTTAACAAAAACAACAAGAGACAAAGACAACAAGTAAGCAAGTTGATATATAAGCAAAATGATTTTCCAAAAATTCATGACAACAGGGGTCAAGGATCAGCTCAGAGATAAAAAAATCTCCAACAAGAGAGCTACCCGCTCTGATACCACTTGAACGATTTTAGACCCCTTAAACCAACCAGATTAACCTAGTTAATTAGCCAAGTTGTTATTTAGTCAAATTATGTAATTCTAGGTTATCACAAACATACAATTATATCAAGAATATAAAGCAGCGGAATAAAAATAACACAAGATATGATCACCTAAGAAAACCAAACCGGTAAAAAACCTAGGGAGGATTTGACCTAGCTATCCTCAAGGTAAACCTGAATCCACTATGAAAGAATTGAAGTTCATACAAAAGGACTTACAAGCTCCCCGCTTGACTTCCTAATGCTACCCACCAATAGAACTTACTGACACGATCACGTGCAAGCTCCGAATCCACGAACTCCTTCTTTTTTGGATTCTCCACAAGATACAAGCACCCACGCTTGTTATTCTTTAAGCTCCAATGGCAGCAACCGAGTTAATTATCAAGGTTTTGAAGTAATCTCTACCTAGAAAACCCTAAGCTTTGTGTAAAGGAAAACTCCTCTAGATCTCACAAGAGATTTACACAAAACAGAAAAGTATGAGTAACAATACAACAGAAGCAACTCTAAAAACGTGGCTAGGGTTTTTCTTTATATACCTAGGGTAAAAATAAAAAACCCAAAACGTTTAATGAGTTAGGGCTGAGCTGGAATATTCTGCAGAAAAACATTTTGCCCGAGATTCGATCAATCGAGTCTTTCTTTCGATCGATTAAGCCAGGCCGAAATGCACCAATGCATCTGCAGCCTCTCGATTCCAACTTTACATGAAAGACCCAACTTTGAGCAAGCCTAAACAAGACTTAAACATATTGTTTTGATTATGGTTTGCCAACATTACACATTAGAGTTCTAAATACATAAACTCCTAAATCTTTAGAACCTAACACAGGCCATTAAGTTATTCTGCTGGGAAACTAAGGGAAGCCATTGAGAGAACGGATGATGAGTATATAAGATCTGCTTTTTATTTTATATCAAGTCAAAAGGATGTGAGCGGGCTAAGGTCTAACTTTCACCTTCAAGGATACTCGGAAGGACCTTTAGAAGGTGTTAGGTTCTAAGACTTTAGAAACTAATGTATTAAAACTTTATTTTGTATTATGTTAGCAAACCATGATCAAAACATAGAGTCTAGGTTTAGGCTTGCTCAAAGTATGTTTATTTGTAAAATTGGAATCGAGTGATTGCAAAATTTATTGGACTAAATCTACAAGACTTGATCGATCGAACCACGTGTAAATTTATTTTTTTACAGAATTCCAATTTAGCCCAAACTCTACTTAAAGGTATTGGGTTTCAAGTAAAACACTCCTAATATATAAAGGAAACCCTAAGGATGTTTTTATAAGTTTTTTAGAGAGATTAGAGTGCATCTTGTGCCTCTTTTGTAGATCTAGGGTTTTGTATCCAAAAGCTTTCTAGAGTTGTTGTTTATGCTGTGTGTATGAATCTCTTGTGAGATCTAGAGGTATTTGCCTTCATACATACTTAGGGTTATCAAGATCAAGATTGATGCCGAGAGCTTGGTGATCATTTCAGTTGCTACATAAAGAGCTTAAAGAAAACACAAATGGGAGTACTTGTGGTTGCTGTGAATCCAAGAAAGAAGTAGTCCGTGGACTCGGAGTTGTAATGTGGTTGTGGTAGTAAGTTTTCTACTCAAGGTAGCAATAGAATGTTAGTGGTCTAAGTCGCTATTTACTTATCACCTCACATGTATATCAAACTCTTGCTAGTTACACACACTACATAAGTTACTCTTTGCTAAACTTAGTACATTATATTGTGTGTGATCTTGTTGTGGCCATCCAAGATTAAAAGTTCCTTGATTTTAATGCAAAATGTGTTTTATGTTTGAGCTTTGAGGACAAATTGGTTGAAAAACTTGTTTTTGAAAGATCTGGGTTGAATTCATGTGTTTTTGAAAAACTTTTAATTTCATACTCATGCATTTTATTCATGAAATATTGTGCTTTAAGAAGTTTTTGCATAAAATTGCTCTATTTTTCAAAAAACTCATTTTTCCAAATCTTCAATCGATCAAAGCTGTTCCTCAACCGATTGAAGCTGTTCCTCGACCAATCGAAGCTGCTTGGCTCGATTAGTATTCGATCAATGCTCAACCGATCGAAACTGAAAAATTTTCAGTTTTTATGTTTTTGACCAATTTTTTTTATGCATCATTTGTGTTTAGGAATCACATGCATTATATTGTTTTATGTATCCATCTTGCAGTTTTGCAGTCATATGTCTCATTGTTTTCACACATAACATGCATACACTTTGCTAAATTGGGTACTCAACTTAATTTAAAAATCGATTGATTAGTTTTTGTGTTATGTACTTTTAAGGACAATGTTTTCCTCCAAATCGATTTGGAAGAATCTTTTCTAACACATTATATGTCAACTCATAAAACCATCTATGTCTATTATTTAAAGGAAAAAGTTTAGCTCAAAATTGATTTAGAACTATCTTCCTCTAATCCATTATATCTATTTAAGATATCATCGTGTGTAATTTTAGTCACATGACATTTTTATAAATCACCAGTCTTATGTGAGTTTTCCCTACTTGAAAGGTAGATGAGGAGGGGATGAGACAACTATGATCCGACCTTGCCCTACCCCACTCCATTGTCATCCCTAAATTAGAAGGTAAGGATTGGCTATTGGCTAAGGCTAAGGCTAAGCCGCTGGCTAGCTACTTGACCAAAAGTTGCATGCTAAACTGTACATTTTTAGACCCCTTAAAACACAACTGGATTAACCTAGTAAATTAGTCAAGTGATTACTTAGTCCAAATTTCATATCTAGGTTATCACAAACAAACAATCATATCATGTATAGTAGTGGAAAAGTAAATAACACAAAGATATGATCACCTAGGAAAATCAAACGGGTAAAAAACCTAGGGAGGATTTAACCTAGCTATCCTCAAGATAAACTTGAATCCACTATAGAAAGAGTTGAAGTTTTACAACAAGACTTAGACCACTAACATCTTGTTGTTACCCACCAGTAGAAACTTACTGACACGACCACGTGCAAGCTCCGAGACCACGGACTCCTTCTTTCTTGGATTCTCCAGCAAGTACAAGCACCCTCACTTGCGTATCTTTAAACTCCTTAATGTAGCAACTGAATGATCATCAAGTTCTTGAAGAAATCTCATCTTGATAATCCTAAGCTTGTGTGAGGGAAAGCTCCTCACAGATCTCACAAAAGATTCACACAAACAGCAATATAAGCAACAAGAGCTACTCTAAAAAACGTGACTAGGGTTTTCTTTATATACTAGGAGAATTAAATTTGAAACCCTAATCCTTAATGGGCTTGGGTTGAGTTGGAAAATTCTGCAGAAAAAACATTCTGCTCGAGATTCGATTGATCGAGCTAGGCTGAAAGTCACTAATACTTTTGCAACCACTCGATTCCAACTTTACATAGACACACACACACACTTTAAGCAAGTCTAAACAAGACTAACAACTGTTTTGATCATGGTTTGCTAACAATACACATTAGAGTTTTAAATACATTAGTTCCTAAGTTTTTAGAACCTAACATAAACTTTTCTTGACCATGGAGTGGTAGGTTGAGTCACAGTCATAAATTGATAAACATAGGATGCGTTTGGGATGAGCTTATTTCTTTCAACTTATTCAATTTTTTGTTTCTTTTTTATACCATTCTCGGGTCTTATTGCATGGATACTATTCATGGGTCTCATTGTACTATTCAGCTAACTTTTAACATTTTTTTTCCCTACACTTTCAATTTTAGCTAAATAAAGTGTTTCCAAATGGCCCTATAGTCAATTTTGTACTGGAAGCCGTTTTGGTTTAGCCTAAGAAATGAAATATTTTAATACCAGTTAATATCGGTGTACCATTTCAAAATTATTGCTATTTTATATTTATATATATACATACATATTAGTCAAAGTTAATATAAAATTCCTTCAAGTTATAAGCACACATAAGCTGGGTTTGGATATAGATGAGATAGGCGTGTTTCAGCGACTGCATTTCCTTTTTTTTTTTCTTTTTGTTGTGGAAAAACGCATTTAAGCCCAGACATGTGGGTCCTATGCATCGTTCATGGGACCCACAAACCTTTTTTTTCAGCAACTTTTTCATTAAAAATAGGTTTCACGATACTATTCACACATTTAAGAATTATTTTACTACAGTATTTTTAGTTTTCAATAAAATAAACGGTATCTAAATAGACCCATAATAGTCCTTTCTACTGCTCAGATATCATGCATTAATACTAATAAAGCTAAGAATCTGATCTATTTGATAACAATAACAATAACAATGACAATAATAATAATAATAATAATAATAATAATAATGATATACAAAATTTTTTTGTGTTTAGCAAAAAAAAAAAAATCCTTGTTTTGACAGATGGCACGCATAAGATTCTAAAACTAAAGTGGTGCTGTTCAAATTTGAAATTCAGAAGTTATTACTTTTACAGCACAATAATTTCATGTGAGTTGTCAGTGGCACACAAAACAATAGCCACAAAAACTTAAAAAGCCCAAAATAAAAAGAAACGAAAGGGAAGCCAGATGTTTAATGCTGCGTTTGGTTCATGTAAAACGTTTTCCGGAAAATACATATTTTCCGGATATGCTATTTTCCAGAAAAGGAAAATGTATTCAGGTTGTTTGGCTGTCTCGGAAATCGTTTTACGGAAAATCAATTCCAGTGTTTGGTTCGGTCAAACATTTTACAGAAAATGCTTTCTGTTTTACGGAAAATCAATTCTCATGTTTGGTTCAGTTAAACATTTTACGAAAAATGAAATTCATTTTTTACGGAAAATCAATTTCCATGTTTGGTTTGTGAATCATTTTACGGAAAATATAAAATGCCTTACAAATTTCTGCTCCTGCATTATCTAGACAAGCCTGTAACAATACAAAACTAATTATCCACTTCAACATGCACCTGCATTGCGTAGACATATTTGTAACAGTACAAAAATTATCATCCACTTCAACATCAAAAATAATCATTTAAATATACCCATAATATTAATATAAAAATAGCCACATTAATCGTTCACCATTGTCATTACACCTCCATGGTGTACAAAAATGATACCTACTCGTGGTATCTGAATAGTACAAATACATAATTTTGGGCAATTGTATTGTCCCAATAATACAAAATACTATATATATAATACAATGGTAGGTCAATATTAGTTCTACAACAAAATTGAATTCCTAAAGCTACCATCACAGTCTACATGAAACAGGCAAGTCAAAGTTGTGAGAAAAAAAAAACTATCCAACCACATCTTTTGCAGCCTAGCATTCTTGGCTAGAAATCCCCGTGCTACCTTCTCATTTTCACACAGATGGTCAAACGCAGTTGCGAGCATTTCTTCGCTATACCCATCCGCCATCATAGCCATGACCTCATTATAAAGAGCTGTGAAATCCACTGGGCCCCAATTGATTTCTTTAAGAGCTGTAGCTATTTCCTTCAACTGATCAGACAGATCAGTCAACATGCTATCATTAGCATTAGAAGGTGCACGCCCTTTTTTGCGGGACTTGGAAATTCCCGACCCAGTGGTGGATGACTCGACTGCATTCTTACCTTTTTCGACCACATCTTCCTCCACATTGTCTGCAACAAATTCAGCACTTATCTGGCTCATTCTCAATATCCACATAGGACTTAGAAAAGCCACCCCTGACTATGTCCTTCCCCACAACAATAGCTAACTCATCATACATCTCTATTTTTTTGTTTAGAAACTCTACATGCTTTCGATGCGCCTGTAAGGGAGAAAGGAACGTATAATAACAATGTAATAATTACTTCACTCATAAATTCAATATTCAATGCAATATACATGCCAGTAAATGTTTTAGGTCAATGATAAACAAAAAAAAACTTGTTATTATATGAAAAATAAAGTGGGTGTCCATCCTTGTCAAATTAAACATAAAATCATGGTGTGGAATAGATGCTGCGTTTAAACATCTAGCTATGGCAGTGTGACATTACTCTAGGACTAAAACTTAATAAATCATGATAAAGTTTACTTCACACCATTATATAACTTACTAAAACTTCATCTAACCTCTAACATTTATTCATAGATGTCTTCTTTGAAACTCTGAATATCTTTTCAAATAAATTCTTTGCCTTCAATTTCCAAACTAAAATTTCAATTTATGGACAAAAACATATATTATCATTTATATTAAGAAAATATAATTGGAAGCCATACCATGACTTCTTCTTGGTACATCTTTGCGTCACATGTTATCATTTTGAGATTATCATCCCAACCGAAGCCACTCTTCTTTCGAAGTTTCTCAATAGTGGACCACATGGTCCTTAGAGTTTGCATCCGATTGTCTAAGTAGGAGGGGTGGCACTCAACCCCAAATTGGGCACTTATCTCCTTCGCTACAAGAGCGAAGGAGCCTGCCCTGAAGGTGCTAGAGGGCTTGTTACCCTTTGTAGCCTCCTGTGCAAGTATCCTCAACATCATTTCATGCATAGGCAGCAGCCACCTAAATTGCTTGCTGGTGCTCATTTTTTCTTTACCCTTTGACATTACTACATATGAAAATTGTATAGTCAGAGTAGCATTTAGTAATGGAGCTCGGAATATGAACAACAAATCAAACACACATACAACCACGCTTATAAAATGTGCCCAACAGAATGAAACATGCTAACACTAGAAATGACAATGTAATACCATCAAGTAACAATGTAATGCTGAAAATACTTTTTCATTACGCCACCAGAAGTCTATAGTAAACACATTGTCTTTACAAAAAAAAAAAAAAACAGATATTACAATTATAAAAATGTAAATAAAGTACTACTCTCCACTCCTCATATAATCAGACCACATAGCTTGGCATATCTCATCTCTCTTAGCATTCCATGATCTACTGTCTTCAACGGACTCCTGACGTGATTGTGTTTCTTGTTGGGGGTCACTAGACTCTACTTCATTCATTGCATCTTCCATAATATGGTCATTTGGTTCAACCCCCATAATGTGATTATGAACCACACAACATGCTAACACTACTTTCACTTGGGTTTGAAAAGACCAAAATGGTTCTGCATCCAACACTCGAAAACGTTTCTTCAACACTCCAAACCCTCGCTCAATGGTAGTTCTCAATGAAGAGTGTCGGAGGTTGAACAATTCTTTCTCATTCTCAGGAGGGCGATCACTAAACTCTTTCAAGTGATATCGCACACTCCGATAAGGTGACAATATTCCCTTTTTATTACCATACCTAGCATCACTAAGATAATATTTACCTACATATATTCAAAAATAAAACCCAATCACTACTATGCTTAGGAAAACGCACAATATTTATTAAACTAATAAAAAAAAGGTGAAGTAATTGTATAATACCGTTGGGAATTGAAAATCCCCCTGGCCTAGCAAATGCATCAGTTAACACACGTGAATCATATGCACTACCTTCCCATCCAGCCAATACATAAGTGAACTTTAAATCAAAACTAATGGCAGCTAACACATTTTGCGTGGTTCCATCTTTGCGACCACGAAATCTTCCTTGTATTTTAGGTGGCACAGATGCGCGAACATGTGTACCATTTATTACTCCAACACAATCCTAATTTTCGACACACATAATGGTTTAAAATCACACAAATCTACACAATTTACAAAAATACACAAGTCGTAATATTTACCTTAAAATATGGGCAGAACCTTCTGCTATTCCTTATCTCTAGGGGTGTATATTCGTTACGCAGTCTTATTAGAGCTCTATATAATTTCAGGACCCCCCTAAGGACGACCTTGAAATATCTATGAATAGTCTCAGTTGATCTATAGATCTGACTACCCATTACACGGAACCTCACATTATGACCAATAATGTGTAAGAAAATGAACACTTATTCCGTAACGGGCATGTGAATAGTTGGGCATACATGCTCCCCCTCAGTGAGGATGTGACATAAGTGGTGAAAAGCTAGAGGCTTCATCCTAAGTTGATTCACACAATTTATCTCACTTCCATGCAGAATACTATTTATGTATTCCTCTCTCTTGGCTGCATGATTAACATAAGGCGCCCTCGGCAATCGTCTATGTCTATGTCGCAATTTTCTTAACAATGCAACCCCCACAAGGAGGACAGATGCAACTGAGGCAAGAATTGCAGCTTTGGTTTTTTTCTTCATCTAACAAAATCACAAACACTGTGGTCTAAGAGGTATGTAAATAAAAACAGCCACTAACAAAAAAACATCCAAACCACATTTATAATGAGTACCAAATCACATTGCATTCTATTTACAATCAATATTTACACCATCACAATACCATCACATTGATAACTGCACATTGATATCATCACAATACCATCACATTGCTCCATGTTACAAAAGTATTGTTATTATCATTGAAAGAAGAAAAATAAACCGTTGGAGCATTTTAATATTAAATAATTAAAATGAAAAAATGTTCCAACATAAACGTAAAGATGTGAGAGTGAATATGGAAGATGAGGAGTTAGTGAAATTTTTTAATCTCACACTGAAAAGGAGAGAGACTATTTTGTGAAAATTTTTAATCTCGCACTGAAAAGGAGAGAGACTATTTTATTTTTGTTAATTGTGGTGATTTTTTATTAATAGGCTAACATGAATTGTTTTAGATATTTGGCTAGATATGTGAGCAAGGGGGAGGTAATCTTGTAACACCCACTATATCAGAATAATAGACCTAATTAATAAGATTAATTTAGGTAGTAATTTCGTGAGGCCCATTGAGCCTATAAATGGACTCATTCAGACTTAATCCAAGTTACTGCAATATACATTAAAAAAAAAATAGAGAGGTTCTTGGGCTTTGCATCGATTACAAAGTTTAGCCAACCAAGGGCTTGAATCTCCTTAAAGAGAGCGAGTGTCGTGCCTCAGTCCAAATAGTGTTGTGTAATTCCTTTCTTTACATTAATAATATTTAAAAGTATTATTCAGTTTTTCGTTGTGTTATTTCCATTATTATTGTGTATTGCACCAACATAAACCAATTTAAGTTGAAATGGCTTTTTTTTTTTTTTCCTTTTTATTTGAGATTATGAGAAGTCTCAATTGCAATTTAATTAGTTATTTTTAATTATCTATTGCTTTGTTGGGTTTTTATTTTTTATATTTATTTTTTGGGCACTATATGTAGATCCTAATTCCTAAATAGCATATAAAAGATGTACTAAAAGTATCTACCAACAAGAAAAAAAAATGTACCTAAATTCTACTAGAAACAAATGGACTAAATCACAATTTTGACCCTCAAAACTAGTGGTTCTTTTCATTTTGGTCCCTTAAGTTTGAGACTTTTTATATTGGTACTTCAAGTTTGATTTTATTTTCAAAATGGTCTTTTTTCCCATCTCTATAACTGATCTGGCTATTAAGTGATAGTAAAATTAAGTTTTTTTTTTTTTTTTTTTTTTTTTTTTCAGACTCCCTCTTAAAGACCAAATTAGTCACAGACATGAACAAAATACTCATGTTGAAAACAAAATCAAACTTAGTAGATAAAAATGAAAATATTGATTTTAAAGAACTTTAATGAAAATAACTCCAAACTATAAAAATCAAAAGTAGAATTTAATTTAACAAATATAATATATATGATTATGTAGTTTGAAGTTTGAACATGACACCTCTATGGAAAGCTCAAGAAATGGAACCAGCTCAGTAGGGCATTGGCTAATTCCCCCACTATAAAGCATGATTTTTTGAAGAACATGGTTATTTAAGCTAATGGGTATACTAGTTCAACGGTGCTTGAGATTTTATAGAATTAAGTATAATCCCAAGCACACCTAATAATTTATCATCCCTATATCTTCCTTCTTAACAATTTGAATTTGTGAAGACCCTTATAACTTAACTAATATTTATTTATGTTTCTAACAGAGACATCTATAGTTCAAATCTCCTCCCTTCACCTATTGATTTTTCTTTCTTTTCTTTTTAAATAATGTGAATTTTTCAAAATTTTGGTAGAAAAAGGCAAAACCAATATTATAAGATTTGGGCATTAGTAATGGTAATAATTTTCTCTTATTGGACTCACATGAAAAATAATGGGATAATTACAGTAAACCCACCTGAGGTTAGGCCCGTTTTCACTTTGCCTACCCGTGGTTCAAAACTTATCACTTTACCCACCTGAGGTCCCTTCCGTTATCACTTTACCCACCTAAAGTCTCTTCCGTTAGAGATCTGTTACCCACCTTTCCCTTTGCCATTAAAAGAACACATTTTTAGAGAAAAACAAACATAACACGAATCAAAAAGTTAGGGTATGAATTTTTTTGAAAGAGCTTGGAGGGTTTTTAGAGTTGAGTTCAAGGGTATGGTTCTGTGTAATGATCTCTGTTGTGAAATAAATGGCCAAACCAAAAAACATGATCTTCCCCTTCAACATGATCTTCAAACAATGACCCAACCCAGAACACCAACGGCCAAACGGCCAAACAACCAAACAACAGCAACGACCCAACCCAGAACACATGATCAAAAAATTTTCAAACCCAGAACAGGGGCTTCTTGACGATATGATCGGGGCTTCTCGCACCCATCCCGTTGAGAGTTCTTGGACATCCAGTGGCCGGAAAAGCCTTGGCGGCTTGTAGTAACTCCGACGCGGTGGTTCTCGGCTCTGTTAAGGTGGGTTTCTCGTTAGGCTCAGTCTCCGATGCCGAGGTTACTCATGGACGAGGCTATCGTGACTCTAGGTCCACCGATGTTATGGTGGGTAGCTCGACGATGGCGGAGATTGAGGCTCCGAGTCTGACAGTGGTGTCGCCGATCCTTGGTCGGTATCCATGGGTGGTTCATAATTGTTTTTCTCCTCTCTCAGACCTGGGTGATTGGGTTGTTGATGAGTTTGTGGAAGGGGAAGATCATGTTGAAGTACAAAAGAGCCACCACCGGTGTAATACTTGTTTTAATTTCAAACAATTTGATTTATAGTTGTTTGGAATTTTATTTCTTACATTCATAAACATTTGTTTTTAATATCAAACCCTAACTTTTTGATTCGTGTTATGTTTGTTTTTCTCTAAAAATGTGTTCTTCTAACAGCAAAAGGAGAGGTGGGTAACAGATCTCTAACGGAAGGGACTTCAGGTGGGTAAAGTGATAACGGAAGGGACCTCAGGTGGGTAAAGTGATAAGTTTTGAACCACGGGTAGGCAAAGTGAAAACGGGCCTAACCTCAGGTTGGTTTACTGTAATTATCCCAAAAATAATTTATATTTATTGTTTTTTTTTTTTTTTTTTGAGAAACAGGCCTTTGTATTATTAAAGAAGGCTAGTTAAATCAGCCTCTAGTACATATAAAAGGTCTGGTGGTACCTCTTCCATCCAGACTGACATATGTGTTAAAAATTGTGATTTTCTTGCTAAAGAGTATGCTAAGTTATTTCCCTTTCTACGTACAAGAGATATTTTAAAATCTGAAAATTGATCACTGAGGAAAAATAAATCTTGCAGTAGGTGACCATACGGTGTGAAGTTGCTGCCCTCTGTTTTTAAAGCTTTGTACAAAGTCTCTGAATCTCCTTCAAGAATGATCCGCTCAAACCCCAACTCCAAGGCAAACTCAAGGGCCCTTCTTGCTGCTAGGTTCTCGACATCAACAACTAAAGGTGGCAGTGGGATTTGTTGCGCCATAGACGCCATAACAAGGCCATCACTATTGCACACAACAATCTCGAGACCTGCTTTGTCCATTTCTGCAAATGTGGCTCCGTCAAAATTCAGTTTATACCAGTGTTCAGGAGGTGGTGTCCAGGTAACTGGTTGTTTACTCCTCGGTGTGGTTGATGGTAAGGGGCTGGAGTGGGACTCAATCCGTTGCTCCCGAGAATGCTCCAGCACCCTATTAAGTGGGATTGTAGGCTTGCTTAAGCAAAGACTATTCCTACGCTTCCACAAATTACATAAAACCACCATAAGGAACTCGGGTTCCTTCAGACCTGCAAAAACAGAAACAATAAAGTCAGTGAAGCACGTTTTTTGCTTGAGGGTGTCTTGGTTCCACGCTGGTGTCATCATCCATAGGCTCTGCAATTCCGGGCAGTGATAGAGGGCGTGCAGAGTATCTTCTTCATGTTGCTTACACATCTCACAAAGGCTGTCAGAGACAACTTTACGTCAAACAAGATTTTTCTTGGTGGAGAGTGCGTCCTTGCATGCTCGGCAAATCAGGTGTTTCACCTTATTAGGAACATCAAGACTCCAGCGATGGGTCTGCCAAACCTCTCCTAGGCTGTAGAATGTTTGTCCCTTTTTGAAGGAGTTGATGTCCCTTTGCGTAACAAGTTTGCGTCTAGGTTCTTTTGTCTTTGTTTTTTGAGAAGAGTCGCTCTCACAGACGGCTCCTTACGTTTTGTCTATTCATGGAAGAACTCACAAAGCAGTGGAACGGGCTCTCCCTCACACAACAGGAGGGACCCAAGTTTCAGTTGAACAATGATTTAGCTACTATAGAATACCTCATTGCTGCAAAATTCTTAACAAAGCGAGCCCTTAATATTGAAGCAATTGCAGCAACTTTCAAACCACTATGGCGCTCTAGGAATGTGTTCAAGGTGAAAATTTTGGGCAACCATGTTATTCTTTTCACGTTTGACAATGAGGCAGAGGTGGAGACAATTATGGCAAATGAACCTTGGACTTTTGATAAGCACCTGATGGTGCTTCAGCGTTACAGTAAAGAAGCAGATGGGGAGAATATGTCCTTTAACCATACCAACTTTTGGGTGCAAGTACATGGTATCCCAATCAGATTCATGAACCCCAGAGTGGCAAAAGGTTTGTGTGAAACAATTGGGCAGGTACTATGCCATCCAAACACTCCAACTGAAGACGGAGGGGGCTTTATGCGAGTGCGTGTATGAGTTGATATATCACAGCCCTTATGTAGAGACCGAGTGGTGACTCTTGGGGAAAACAAGGAACAATGGGTGTTGTTTAAATACGAACGCTTGCCAAACCTTTGTTATTGGTGTGGTTGTCTAATGCATTCTGATCGTGATTGTGATCTTTGGATTGACAGTGCAGGTACTTTGAAGAAGGAAGATAAACACTATGGTTCTTGGCTACGGGCTGCTCCTTTCAGGGGCTCACGCAAGGCTATGGTAAGGGTCCCCAGTTTCTATGAGAGAAAGGAAACAGGAGCGAGCAAAAGTGACCCCACACGTCCTCCCAGGTGGACGGCGGTAGAAACAGAGGTGGTTGATCAGACACCTTCTGACACAGAAATGGCAAGTGCATTGAAGGCGGATATGTCAGTTTCAAACTTCAAATCACCTTTCCAAAAAGAGAACACCCCAGCTGGCCAAATCCAACATAATCCGGAGTTGACGCCCACACATAAAACCTCAGTAACGTTTGAGGAACAGATAAATGCCATTAATTGTGCTCTGAATAATTTTGAGATACCTGGAGGAGGAAATCATGCCCACAATAAATTGTCAGGTAACTTGCCTTTCCCAAATAACCCCATCCCTACCCAAAAAGCCCCTCTGACCACCCAAACAACACCTCAGCCTGAAATATCTTCTCATATCCCACCTTCTACTCTAAATAATCCTATGGAGCCCACACAACCCAAAATATCTTCCCATATGCCACCTCTTACTCCAAATAACTCTCTGGAGCCCACACAACCCAAAATATCCTCCCATATCCCACCTTTTACTCCAAATTATTCTCTGGAACCCACACAACCCAAATTAATTCCCCATGCACCAACGTCAATCCCACCACCTTCCTCCCATATACCACATTTTACTCCTAATGACTTTCTGGAACCAACACAACACAAAATAATTGCCCATGCATTAACATTAAGATCAACACCTTCCTCCTACCATGAAAACTCCCCAGACATCCCCACCCCACCCAAACTTCATCACAACACTCACTCCCCAAGTACACGGAAAAGACTCATCAGAACTGACAGGGAAGAAGTTTTACCAAGGACAGAACCGGTGAAGCTGAAAAGGGAGGCACCATCTCATACACATCTGACTGAGTTACCAAATAAGAAACTTGCGATTTCTCAGTCTGATCATGACAACATCCAGATATTGGCAGAGGCCGGTTACCAGCCCTTCCAAAAGCAATGAGTCTCTTAGTGTGGAACTGTCGTGGGCTTGGGAACCTACGTACAGAAGATCAGCTCGCAGACATGGTGTGGGCAAAAGATCCTTCGGTTGTGTTTATAACCGAAACATGGACCGATAGAGAAAGGCTGGAATTAGTTCAGAGAAAAATTCAATTCAAGCACATGTTTGAAGTACCAAAAAGGAATAAGGCGGGGGGTTTGGTATTGTTTTGGAAGGAAGATTTCAAGTTAGATATTGAAACTTTCTCTTTTAATCATATTGATACCACGATAAACAAAAACTAGGAAAATGAATGGCGATTCACTGGATTTTACGGTGAACCAGACACACAAAAACGACATGAGTCCTGGACCAAGCTGAGATAGTTGAAGAGAAGAAGTGGTTCACCTTGGCTATGCGTTGGTGATTTTAATGAAATCACGCGATAGTCGAAAAAATAGAAGGGTAGAACAAGATCACATGGTCAGATGCAGTCATTCAGAAATATCCTTGATGAATGTGAATTTATGGATTTAGGATTTGCGGGCTTTCCATTTACTTGGCACAAACACTACCCGGATTTCACCGTGTGGGAAAGGTTGGACAAAGCAATGGCAACAAATGAATGGTTCACAATGTTCCCGGATACAAAAATTTATCACTTAGACACAACAACCTCTGATCACAAACCACTATGGATCACACTTGAAGGCATGGACTCGGGTTTTCAAAAATCGTTTCGCTTTGAACAGATGTGGATGACAGACAAGGGATGTAGTGATGCAATAGAAGCAGTATGGTCAGAGCAAGTGACTGACCCGTGGGATACAAGGGTGGTGAAAAAGATTGATAAGTGTGGCATTAAACTAGCACAATGGAGTAAGAAGTCTTTTGGAAGTGTGAAACGGGAACTGCAACAAAAAAAAAAAAGCTTTACAGCAGGCAGAGAGGGACTCAATACGTACAGGGGACTCAAGAACAATGAGATTTTTGGAGATTGAGATAAATAAGCTTCTTGGCAAGGAAGCTAAAATGTGGGCACAACGAGAAAAAATTCTATGGCTAAAAGATGGGGATCGAAACACAAAATTTTTCCACACTAAAGCTTCCCAATGACGGCGACATAATTATATTACAAAAGCTGTATGATCCCACGGGTAGGTGGTGCACTAGACAACCTGAGGTGAATGAAATCATTGTAAACTTCTATAAAGATCTTTTCACAACAGCCAACCCGGAAGGCATGGAGGAAGTTTTGGAGAATATATCTCATGTAGTCACTGAGGAGATGAATGAAACGTTGCTCTTAGATTTCATGATTGAAGAGGTTGAAGCGGCTGTAAAACAAATGGCACCTTTGAAGTCACCTGGCCCTGACGGTATGCCCCCTTTGTTCTACCAAAGTTACTGGTCTTTAATTAGGTCGGACATTGCTCAAACTATACTGCACTATCTAAACACAGGTACTCTGCCTCCATCACTCTGTCACTCTTTTATAACTTTGATCCCCAAAGTGAAGAATCCTAAATATGTGACACAGTTTAGACCCATAAGTTTGAGTAATGTGTTGTATCGGATTTTTGCTAAGGTCCTAGCAAATAGGCTGAAAACTATCATGCCCCATATTATTTCGGATCATCAAAGTGCTTTTATACCTAATCGCTTGATTTCAGATAACATCCTTCTGGCTTTTGAAACTTTACACCACATGAGGAATCATGCCAAAGGCAAAACAGGTTATATGGCTTTAAAACTCGATATGAGTAAGGCCTATGATAGAGTTGAATGGTCCTACATGAAGAAAGTTTTGGAGAAGATGGGTTTCAACGAGAGATGGGTTCAACTTATGATGCTTTGCATTACTGCTGCATCTTACTCGATTTTGATCAATGGGGAGCCCCATGGAGAGATCTCACCCACAAGGGGACTTCGGCAAGGCGATCCCCTTTCCCCCTATCTTTTTCTCATGTGTACTGAGGGCCTACATGGTTTGATACGGAAGGCAGCCACAAATGGTGACATTCGGGGCGTGTCTATTTGTCAAAATGGTCCCAAAATTACTCATCTCCTCTTTGTTGTGATAGCTTGATTTTTTGTCGTGCAAGAGAGAGTGAATGCCAAAGCTTGCTAGATGTACTGGCCACATATGAAGGAGCATCGGGACAACAAATTAATAGAGCCAAAACTACACTTTTCTTTAGTAAATCCACACCAGGAGAAATGCAAACCTTGATCAAAGACATGCTTGGAGTTACAGTGATACAACACTATGAGAAGTATTTGGGCCTCCCTTCCCTCGTTGGTAGGAATAAAAAGGAGAGTTTCACTCATATCAAGCAACAAATATGGAAGAAGCTACAAGGGTGGGAAGCAAAGCTTCTATCTCAAGCAGGTCGTGAAGTTTTGATTAAGGCCGTCGCACAAGCCTTACCCACCTATACTATGGGTTGTTTTAAGCTTCCCATTACTCTATGTCATGAAATAGAATCCTTGATTTGCAAATTTTTTTGGGGCCAAAGGGGTGATCGTAGAAAAATTCATTGGGTGAAGTGGCAAGACCTATGCAAACCAAAAAAATCAGGGTGGTATGGGGTTTAAAGATCTCGCCTTGTACAATGATGCACTTCTAGCAAAACACACTTGAAGGTTGCTACATGATACTCAATCCCTTTTTCATAGAGTTTTCAAAGCCAAGTTTTTTCCAAACTCCACGGTTTTGGAAGCTAAATGTCCACCAAGTGCATCCCACGCTTGGAAGAGCATAATTAAGGGAAGAGATGTGATAAAATGGGGAGGCTTATGGCGTATTGGGTCAGGTAACTTGGTGCTAGTGTGGGGTGATAATTGGCTGCCTACGCCTAGATGTCCAAAGGTCATTTCACAAGGGGGTGAGGGCTGTGAGACAACTAGAGTGGGAGACTTCATTGATCAAGAAACACGGGTATGGAGAGAGGACTTAATTGATAGAGTTTTCTATGATTTTGAAGCATCCATTATCATAAAGATCCCACTGTGTCGATCCATACAAGATGACATACTAATCTGGCCTTTTAATCTGGATGGGGTCTATTCGATCAAGTCAGGTTATAGATTCTTGCAAGACTCAATTTATATTTATTGTAGTTCTAAATAATTACGTGAAAAAAAAATTCATTCATGAAAATATACCCTAAATGAAAAAAGATTATTTTTTCTAAGCTATTTGAGAGCCTTGTTTTTTCTTTGGATAAAAGTAAGTCCGTATTAAGAAAGAAAAGCTATACAAAAGCAAAGGGGCATACTCTGGAGAACAAAAGCTAGCAACTTCAAAAGCTTTCAAGTTGTATGAGAGACTACACATGAAGAAGAGTTTTGGCATCAAAGGGAGGGAATGAAAGGAAGAAAAAAAAATCTACGTAGTTGACCCAAAAAAAAAAAAAAAATCTACGTAGGAATTAGGATTAACAAATATCTAGAGACATATCACAAGATCTTTGGAGCCATCTATTTTTTCCTAGGATGGCTTAAAACCTCGAAAAGTACTTAGGGTCCGTTTGGATACAACTTATTTTATTGAAAACTAAAAACTGAAAACACTGTAGTAAAATAATTTTTAAATGTGTGAATAGTACCGTGAATCCCATTTTTATTATTATTTTTTTTAAATAAAGTGGTTGTGGGTCTCGTGAACAGTGCATGAATAGTATATAAACAGTGCATGAACAGTGCTCAATTGTGCACTTTGTTGGGTAAAAGCTGAAACGCCTACAAAAAAAAAAAAAAAAAATGCAAAACACCAAATTTTGAAACGCAAAACGCCGGATCCAAACACATACTAAGCCTAGCTCTAACATTAGTGATCATACATTCATTTCTAGCTCTAGCTTTGAAAATTCTTGAATTCCTTTCTTGCCAAATAGCATAGCCAGTTTTGGCTAACATACTCTAAATTCCATTTGTGAGCCTCAAATGAGAAATCATAAATTTATGCAAAAACATTAAGTGGGAAAACAACTTATTCTATATGTAAAAATAAAAAATAAAAATAAAAATGTCATTTGAGAGAAAGGCCTACGTTAGTCAACTATTTATCATCAATTGGTCTATTTGATTGCAAATTAAAGTTACTCAAAAGTTCTCAGAACTGTTACAATATAAATTATTTGACAGCCTAAGAGCATTCACATTAGTGCCTTTAAAATCATGTAAAATTATGTAAAACACAGTTTTTACACATTTTTGCTCAAAAATGCTCTCCATCAGTTCTTCTAAAATTGTGTAAAAATGTGTATTTCTTTACACGATTACTGTAGCTCGTGTAAAGATTATTTTACTAATTTCCGTTCGCTCGTTTTTTTCTCTCTCTTCTCCAACTCAACAAACTTAGTAAACTAACTTCTCATCTTCTTCTTTTTCCTAAGATGCACACAATCACATCCACACACAAACACATCCACATAGACAAATCAACAAAGATACACTTGCTTTAAAAAAAAAAAAAAAAAACATAGAGATACACAAACACGTAGATCGGAGATCGGCTAAGATTTGGTGGTGGATCGGAGTGGTGGTTCAAAGCTGTGGCATTTGGTGGCGTAGATCAGCTAGGAGATTGGATCAGAGCGTGGATCGGAGATCGATTTCAACGTGGTGGATCGGAGTTTGGAGATCGGCTAAAATTTGGTGGTGGATCGGAGCGATGGTTCGGAGCTGTGGTGTTTGGTGGCGTAGATAAGCTGGGAGATTGGATCGGAGCGTAGATCGGTGATCGGTTTCAGTGTGGTGGATCGGAGCTCGGAGATCGGCTGAGATTTGGTGGTGGATTGGAGCGGTGGTTCGGAGCTGCGGCGTTTGGCGGCGTAGATCAGCTGGGAGATTAGATCGGAGCGTGGATCGGAGATCGGTTTCAGCGTGATGGATCGGAGCTCGGAGATCGGCTGAGATTTGGTGGTGAATCAGAGCGGTGGTTCGGAGCTGTGGCGTTTGGTGGATCAGAGCGGTGGATTGGATGTGGATGCAGATGGGTTTTGTGATTTGGAAGAGGAAGGCCAGAGAGAGAGAGAGAGAGAGAGAGAGAGAGAGAGAGAGAGAGAGCAAGAAATTAGAAAATGGGTAGAGAGAGAGAGCGCGCGTATATAAGAGAGGTAGTTAGAGAGAAATAATAAAAAAATAGAGTATAATGAATATTTTATTGAAATATCTTGTAAAATAGATGAATTGATGTGGGTGTTTTGTAAAGTGGATGTTTAAAATAGAAAAAGTATGTTTTTAGTGTAAAAATAGACATGTAAAATACACATGCTGATGTGAATGCTCTAAGCATCCACATTATGTCGAAATTTTTTTCCATTTTACACGTTTAAAACTTACTTTTTCTATTTTACACACCTATTTTTACAAGACATCCACATTAATATGTCTATTATACACGTTTATTCAAATAAAATATTCATTTCTTTAACAGGATTATCTCTCATTGACCCCACAACCCCCACACGGTCATCTCTCACAGACCCGAAACAACCTAGACAACCACACAGCCACCATCAGAACAATTGGAACCCACACAAGATCGACAGATCAGCGATGGGAAAAGGACGTGTTGGCCTACGACAGCAGTGATTCCATCAAGAATATGAGGAATTTCCATTTCCATTGCCATTTCCATTTCGGGTTTGGCTTCATGGTTGTTAATTTCATAAAGAGAAGGGTTAGCCGAAATATTGGCCAAAATGGGAAGTGGGTTCAGGAATTTAAGGTGATTTGAGGCCGAAACTGAAGGAATTAAGAATTGGGTGTCCCAGAAAGACCCATAAAAGCATGAAGTTTCGGTGAGAAACATGAACGTATTGGGCAAGAAAATCGGTTCGGATTTAGGGAAGAACGGAACGGTTTGGAATTGCTATTGTAGGCCAACAGATCAGCGGCGTGGGTTGGCGAGAGAGTTGATCTGATGAAATGAGAGAGTTGATCTGATGAAGTCTGATGAAATGAGAGAGAATTGATCGGTGAGAGTGAGGCAAGAAAGGAAATGAGAAAAAGAGAGTGAGATGAGTCAGAGGTAGAGAGAGAAGAGAGAAAAAAAAAGAATAAAAAAATCATTTACACGGTAAACAGTAAACGCATGGTTATTGTTCATTTATACAGTTATAGTGTATATTTACACATTTTTACAAAGACTGATGTAAGTGTTTTTTGGGTTAAAATGTGCAAAATTGAAGACTTTCTGCATTTTTACACATTTTTGCAACCACTAATGTGGTTGCTCAACAATATATTTTACTTAGTCCCAAATTAATGGGTAATTAGGTATATTCTTGCTTGGACACTGTTGGATATCAATTTGAGTTGGCTCTGCTTGGTTTTGAATGAAAATTTTAAGTATCATTGGAGGTAGAAAGCTACTTGGGTTGAGTTTGTACTGTGTTTTACTACCACCTAGAACCATCTCATTTCCTTTTTCCAAACATGTACAATGGTCAATGGCCAAGACTACTAAATTCAGCCGTATCCCAGAAGTTTATGTTGAAATTCCGTAACCATGATGTACATTTGTACAAGACAAGCCAGGGTTAAAGGTGTTTTTTTTTTTTTTTTTTCCAAGTGAGTAATTTGAAAAGAACTTCATCATGAATGGATATACCAAAGGTCATAAAGCCACTCGATTACATGAATTTGGGGTTCTAAAAGCAAATAGCATTAGCTACTTCATAACTTTCAAGAATTGCTATCAATGGGCTCAATAAATTGCAAATCTGGGGCCATAGAAGGTAGCAAGAGTCCTAAGAAAAGCACTAGTTTTTACGTTGGCAACCTAAATAGATTCAGTCCACAGGATTTAGCACTAAACAACTACACTTATAAAGGTGTAAGCAATGAACAGGCAACTTAGAATAGCAAGAGACCATGTAACTCTTTTTTTTAGCTATGCAGGCCACAAACAAACAGGAACTTGATGTGTAATCATGCTGAGATACTCAGGTTGGTTGCTTTTGTGGCAATTGGACTAAGATTCGTATGATGTTTGAGTGTGACCGGCCCAATTGAGTGAGAGACGCACCATAGCACTATATGTGCTATAGCTGCCAATTAAGGGAGTAATTAGAAAGATCCCTACTCCATCACTATGTGAGCCCTAATTAACCATTGCACGGTCCATTTTGTGCCCTTTTCAACCCATAACTATGTTATGAAGTGAATGTTTGATGGAGTAGGTCTAGGAAAGCGGACAAATGTGAATGAATTTACATAAGTGTATAGGGAAGATTATTTAGAACATGCTATTCATTTTATGGCTCATATCCTAAGCAATTATGATGAGTCTATCGTTCACATAATCATTAGCATATTATATGGTATGGGGTTAAGTATTGCTTTGAATTTTGAACTCACGAGGGATAAAAGAAACTTGGTTGAGTGTGATCAATTAATCTGGGGCATAGACTAGATATTAGGAGTAATGTACTAAGTTAGTTTATATGGTAACTTAATATAATACTCCTACCCTACACCTTCTCGTTAGGTCGCACATTCCATTTTCTGTATAAATAGAGGATTTGACAAGAGATTAAGAGGAGCCAATTCTGATTGTAGTACCCAATGTGGATGAGTGGGAGATGTTAGACATTAGATTGGGTTTGACCCAACCCATAACCCATGGATCGTCCACATGGGTTATCTGATTAGTGAGTTTAAATTTAAACTAATTGATCTTGATATGAGTTGTCAAGATCAAAAGTGGAGTAATTTAAACTTAGTGGTTAAATACTTTTAGGGACTACCCATTTGATAGTGGGTGGATCTATCTTGGTATTTAAATACACTAATAGTAGTTAGATAACTAATCACTAATAGTGAATATTGTAAGAACAAAGAATATACGTATAATTTTGTAAGTGCTCTCTTAAATAGACTATTTTCTCTAGGGACACCCTCTACAATGCCCTAGAATTTGGAGCATGGAATATATGGGAGACTCTAGTAGATTCTCTGGTGACTTGATTGTGTTCCATAAGGTTAATAGATCATGATGAGGAGTTTGTAGAGCAAGCAAAGAGCAAGATTCGGCAAGTATATAATCTATTCTACAAAGGTATGTGTCTTCATCCTAATCAACACTATTTTAAGAATAGACCTCTATCTTCGCATTCAAATATAAAAAATAATCTCTCTTGCTTAAAAGATTAAAAAAAAAGGTTTTGTAATTATCAAAATAGGAGATACAAATTAAAATAATTGAGTATTTAAATCCACACGTTTCAAGGAATTAACTATATCTATTTGAGCATAAACCACTTTTTAATTAATTTTGGTCCCTTATTATGTTTGCAAGTCACTCTAAGGGTCTTTTGGTACGGGAAAATCCACATTACCTAGCATACAGATTCTTTGGAATGTGATGTCTTACAATTTGAATGCCTTGGAATGTAACTATTCCCATATTTGGTTTATTCTTGGATTTTTTTTTTTTTTTTTTTTTTTT